>NC_092224.1:20409348-20681848 GCF_036320965.1 Panulirus ornatus | reverse complement strand
GTGTGGTAAAGGTTAGTGCCGCCATCGTCCGAAGGGGTGAGGGACAGCGCCGGCAGTGCCCGCAAGTGTGGTGAGGGACAGTGCCGGCAGTGCCATTCTTTCAGCACCTGGCTCTGCAAGAATTGCCACAGTGTAAGTCCCCAGCCAATTAGCGACTAATTCCGGGAGGTAACTGTCCTCTGTGGGATGAGTAGGCGGCCTCGTAAATACGACCTTTCTCTCTCTCTGTCTCTCTCTCTCTCTCTCTCTCTCTCTCTCTCTCTCTCTCTCTCTCTCTCTCTCTCATGGGGCCCCACCTGTATGTGTGTGTGTGTGTGTGTGTGTGTGTGTGTGTGTGTGAAGCGCGGAATCAGGGGTGTGGCTGGGGAAGGGGCGTGGGGTAGAGGGCGTCCACTAGACCCCGAGGCGTAAATATTTACGTAAAATTAGACAATCAAATGAAGGATGACACACGTGGCAGAAGGGAGGGAGGTCACACGGTACACTTACACTTGGTCGGGCTGAGGGGGCGCTGAAGGCCCCGCCCCGCGCTACACCCGGGGCGTTGGGAAAGGGAGACTCATCTCCACAAACGGTCGAGACGGTGATATAATACTCATCATTACGAGAATCAGGGGGAGTCAATGTATCAAGGGGCGTCAATGTATCAGGGGCGTTAATGTATCAGAGGGGCGTCAATGCATCAGGGGGCGTCAATGCATCAGGGGTGTCAATGCACCAGGGGGGCGTCAATGCATCAGGGGGGCGTCAATGCATCAGGGGGGTGTCAATGCATCAGGGGGGTGTCAATGCATCAGGGGGGTGTCAATGCCTCAGGGGGGTGTCAATGCATCAGGGGGGTGTCAATGCATCAGGGGGGTGTCAATGCATCAGGGGGGGTGTCAATGCATCAGGGGGGCGTCAATGCATCAGGGGGGCGTCAATGCATCAGGGGGGTGTCAATGCATCAGGGGGGGGCGTCAATGCATCAGGGGGGGTGTCAATGCATCAGGGGGGCGTCAATGCATCAGGGGGGCGTCAATGCATCAGGGGGGTGTCAATGCATCAGGGGGGCGTCAATGCATCAGGGGGGTGTCAATGCATCAGGGGGGGCGTCAATGCATCAGGGGGGTGTCAATGCATCAGGGGGGTGTCAATGCATCAGGGGGGTGTCAATGCATCAGGGAGGTGTCGATGCATCAGGGGGGGTGTCAATGCATCAGGGGGGCGTCAATGCATCAGGGGGGCGTCAATGCATCAGGGGGGTGTCAATGCATCAGGGGGGGCGTCAATGCATCAGGGGGGCGTCAATGCATCAGGGGGGGCGTCAATGCATCAGGGGGGTGTCAATGCATCAGGGGGGTGTCAATGCATCAGGGGGGGTGTCAATGCATCAGGGGGGGCGTCAATGCATCAAGGGGGCGTCAATGCATCAGGGGGGGCGTCAATGCATCAGGGGGGGGGTGTCAATGCATCAGGGGGGGTGTCAATGCTTCAGGGGGGTGTCAATGCATCAGGGGGGTGTCAATGCATCAGGGGGCGTCAATGCATCAGGGGGGCGTCAATGCATCAGGGGGGTGTCAATGCATCAGGGGGGTGTCAATGCATCAGGGGGGTGTCAATGCATCAGGGGGGGTGTCAATGCATCAGGGGGGGGTGTCAATGCATCAGGGGGGGTGTCAATGCATCAGGGGGGGCGTCAATGCATCAGGGGGGCGTCAATGCATCAGGGGGACGTCAATGCATCAGGGGGGTGTCAATGCATCAGGGGGGGCGTGTCAATGCATCAGGGGAGGGGGTCTCAATGAATGTTGCTATACATCCTAAGACTCACTGAGGACGCTGGTAAAAATAAAATAGGTGAAAGTCTATACAAATCGGGTAAACAAAACCCTGAGAGTTAGGAATGGGACTGAGAGACGAGCAGGTAAATTAGCGATGGGCGAGTCTCTTGTGAATGAAAGGGGGGGGGGGGGATGACGTGAGCAATGGACGGCACGACCCGCTCACGACCCACCCACACACTGGCGACAGAAATCAATGACCTCCAGGTTAAAAGTGGCGCATCAACCAGCATCATTTGCTAAAGGGGAGGAGGGGGTGTTAATGTAAGGCGGGGCCTCCTTTCCCCCCAGCCTCCCGGACCATACCTGACGCGACCACCCACCCAGCACGTGTGGCCAAGCTACACAACTGAACCCCACCCGCCCCTCCTCCCAACCTATATGACCAACGTTGCAAGTGAAGCTGATCGGTCAACACTCCCAACCAAGTTAAATGGTCAACGCTCCCAGCTAAGCTAAGAGGCTAACATCCCAGCGAAGCTAAAAGGCCAACATCCCCAGCTAAGCTAAAAGGCCAACATCCCCAGCTAGACTAAACGGCCACCATCCCCAGCTAAGTGGCCAACATCCCCAGCTGAGCAAAACGGCCAGCACCCCAACAAAGCTAAACGGCCAACACTCCCAGCCAAGCTAAACAGATAATACTCCCAGAAAAGCTAGACGAACGACAGTCTCAGCCACGCTAAGCGGCCGACACTTCCAACCAAGCTAAACGGCTTACACTTCCAGCTATTTTAAACACCATCCTTCAAGCCACGTCACACAGGTACTACTCTTGAGCTACGATAAATGGTCAATTTCTCCCCCAGTCAAGCCACAACACCCACAATCACAAACAAGCTCCATGCCCTCAAAAGCTAAACCCGGACGGCAGAGCTGAGCTACATGGCCACCAGGCCTCCCCAGCTAAGCTGCATGGCCAGTCCTTCCCAGCCAAGCCACCCAACCAAACCCTACCTCATCGAACCACTCCAACCAACTCTCCCTGGTCAAGCCAGTCAACCAACCCTGGCCACTAGTCAAGCCAAACTACCCTACCAACCACACAGCCTAACCCTCCCAGCCAAGCCAGGTGACCTCCTAACCCACCCAGCAGTACCGTGTGTCACACGGGGGACCAACACCAGAGGGTCGTGCAGGGCACCAGCCTCACGTCAGTCCGATGGGGGCGTCACTCGACCGGGTTGTGACAATACCATGCAAATCACTTCACACAGCAACTTCCCGTAGCAACTTTTTCTTCCTTTTCGTTTGTCAAGTGTGTCGTCTCCACAACACCCGACACTAGGGGGAGGGAGGGGAGGGGGAGAGACATTAGCATACATATTGCTAAAACTTAGGCTGGGCTAAATAACGGCGTACTAATACAGGAAAGAGAAAGTTAAAAGGTGATATGATTGGATGATTACGATAAGACCAACACAGCGGAGAGGACACAAAACAAGAGTACAAGGACGTTGGCAATCTACGAACGTCAACACGGCAATCACCACACCACCAAGGGACGAACAAAGATCGAGGTTAACACTACATATCCCTTCCCTCAGCAGCTGAACCGCACCTGTGGGTGACGGTCTGCTGGTATTTCTGAACAAAGAACTAAACGATTAATCCCATTATCATCTGACGATACAGAGTGACCGGCCAATCTAGCAGAGAGGTGTGGCGGTAACACAAACTCCCACCTCGACACAGGCTGAGGGACCATGTGCAAAATACTAACCTCAATTTATAATAATAATAATAATAATTATCATTATTATTATTATTCCTATTATGATCATTATGTTGTTATTTCAATCTTTATTATCATTATCCTTACCTGTTAGTTTTTAACAAAGAATTTTCATTATATATATATATATATATATATATATATATATATATATATATATATATATATATATATATATATCAGAAAAGTCCTAAACTGGTTTGTATTTTATATAAAGACAGTCACCGGAGTGAGTCTAGCACAGTGGCCATTAAGCAAGTGATAGATGACCCTTTTTTATGATGAAGGCTCCAGTTATGGACAAAAGACTACATCAAGGCCAGGCCTTAATTGAAATAGAGAAAATTATGAAACGGAAAAAGAAAAGACAAATTTTGGAGGAGGTGAAAGACCTGCCTTTTGAATTGTGCCAGGTCATAGTTATTGGGGAAAATATAAGGTAGAGACTTCCAAAGCTTCGATGTGTAAGGAAGAAGCAAGTATCAAAACGGCCCACCCTTGAGTTGCTGATGGCCGCACAATATTCATGTGACGTAGCAGCTTGCCGAATATTGCGTGGTCTAGCTAGCGGTGGGAGCAAACATGCAGCCAGCTCTCGGGAGCGAAAACCAAAATAATACCTATAGAAGAGGGAAAGTGAGCCAACATTGTGGCGTAGGAGAAGGGGGTCAAGTTTGAAAGTTAGCCTGGGACAGTTTATAAGTCGGACCGCTTTCGACTCAACCCACGAGACGAGGGGAGTCAATGGGACTCTATATCTTATCCTACAGAGAGACAGAGCCCCCCCCCCCCCCCATCACAACTACGTTCTCCATGGATGGCTGCCTTCACGTCACTACTCCGCCATACATTCAACAGTTCGCAATAGTTACTGTGTTTAACTTCTAATGTTCGAACCAGGTTCACTCCTCCCACTGGAGGCACCAGTAGCTTTCTGCCCCAGTCTGCCTCCCCGCGTCAGAAGTACCAGAAATCCAACAACCCTAAAGTTGAATACGATGTAGCAAGGCAAATACGGACAGCAAGATCAAGAAATTCATTCTCCTGAACTAGTTTCGACGAACCCCTTCCTCAGGCGATAATAGTTCATCGAGACGAATAATTCGAATTCCTCGTTGTTGCCTGAAGTCTGCCTTACCAACTCTTACCCTCTGGTCACCATGGAGAACACTCCCACCGACCGGATCACAAGCGGCCTCACACCGCCAGTCTTCACCACCCAACAGTACAATTATAACCCAGTAGTCTAGCAGTTAAACGTTAACCAGGCGGTCACACTTAACCCATTGAGGGGGACGATGGCTGGCTCGACCCATGAACACGACAACACCCTCATCCTTGGACGTGATGGCCTGGCATGATCTGAACCATCCATAAGGTCATGACGCGTTTCCTTCACTATAAGTGACTGGTGCGCCAAGCTTACCTAAATTCATCCTTAATGCTAAACTGTCGTTATCCTACGAGGCAAAATAATTTAGCCCCATTTTCTCTCAAGCAGGAGTCCACCCAGTCACTTCTTTTCTTTTTTTGGTACCATAATGACGTACAAGCCAATAACCACACTATAACTGGGTCGTCCTGACCACTGCCTGGTCTAGGGTTTCGTCGTCAGACCAACATAACTGCCATGGTAGGAAAAAAACTGCACTAGGCGTGCTCCTGCTCCATTACCGCCCAAACCATAATGACCTCATCTCTAATTGACACAAATTAAGTCCACTCCTCCGCTCGAGACAACAGTTGTTCATGGTGAAAAGATCTATTTCAGCTGTTGAGATCAACCGTCATCCAGCTCCTAGCAAGTGATCAACCGTCACCCAGCTCCAAGCAAGAGATCAACTACCATCCAGCTCCTAGCAAGTGATCAACCGTCACCCAGCTCCAAGCAAGAGATTAACTACCATCCAGCTCCTAGCAAGTGATCAACCGTCACCCAGCTCCAAGCAAGAGATCAACTACCATCCAGCTCCTAGCAAGTGATCAACCGTCACCCAGCTTCTAGCAAGAGATCAACTACCATCCAGTTCCTAGCAAGAGATCAACTACCATCCAGTTCCTAGCAAGTGATCAACCGTCACCCAGCTCCAAGCAAGAGATTAACTACCATCCAGCTCCTAGCAAGTGATCAACCGTCACCCAGCACCTAGCACATCTAACGCAATTTCCACACACCTACATGAGGACAGCACATCACACTGACACAGAGGACGTATATCTTCCATCTCAACTATGCGTCTCGCACTGACGCGTCTGCGTCAAGTTACCAAACGCTGGAACGTGACGATAATCCTGATCTATGGAACACGAAGTTTCGTTTACTTCATTAAACACGACGGTACGGTCCTCGAGGACGATGGCGCGACGCTTGAACACGACGGTACAATGCATGAGGACGATGAAACCATGCTTGTGAACCACGGCACGATCCTTGGGGACAACGACGGTACGATCCTCAAGCATGATGGCGTCAAGGGTCAGGTCAAAGACCGCGTCATCATACCCAGGAGTCGCCCATGCAACCAAAACATTGGCTCAGATCAACCCGCTCCTGCTTCATCTGACGTCAACTGCACGATGCTTGCCCGCCAAATAACTTACCAGTAACTCGCATTCTGACTTTACTTACGTCACATAACGGGAGATGTTCAGTCTGTGAACGATAGAAAACGAGGAGTTGTTACAAGAGGTACACTTTCATGATGGTTTTCTTTCCCAATAGGGTCGAAACAAGTATGGCGAGGGGCAGCCAGGACTGAGATTTAAAACAAAATCTGACTTCTCTATACAACTAACAGCCACACAAGTTTACTCCAAGATATCAAGATAACTGAGAATTTCCCTCCCGTCATATGGCTCATTGTCGAGCATGTCTTTATCCATTAACATATTTCCATCACAACGGGAGACGTGATGATGTTCCTTCCACTCAACAGTCATCCACTATCAAAATGGTCATCACATTCAGGCAACCATAACACTCACGTTACGTATGAAACCGCCATAAAAAAGAGCAATAATAAACCCAGTTTATCATATTCGTTCATTCCCAGGAATCTCCATACGAGACGTGTGTACATCTGTGGGCAAGCGAGACATTGAACGAGACGCGTCGAAGCGGACGGCAGGCAGTCCATCTGAGCTACAGATCCGCACACAATAATGACCCAGAGGATGTGGGCGGCCCGGGCACCTCCCGGAGGTGGAGCAACCTCGGCTCCCTCCCTCCGCAAGACTGATTCAAGTCTTCTTGGAAGCGGAGGCCACCCATGTTAAAAATGGGAGGTGAGGACGTCGCCTCTGGCAAACTGCGGGTTGGGTGGGGTTAGGGGGAAGGTTCAAGCGACTGCCACCAGCACAGGAGGCCCTGGCTGCGCACCTGACACGACCCAGAGGTCAAGGGTTCTGGATGTCCGCGGTTCGTATATACTCCCTCAAGGATGGTAATGGAGGGGAGGGGGGCGACAGCAGAAACGTCTGCGGTGACAAAGGGAGAGCCACCCGCGGCATGACACCACCACCCACACCCGCCACTACAGTCGACCAGCCCGCTCCCAGGGAACACCACCCTCAACCTAGACGCACCAACACCTCACTGCTTTTTTCCCCCGTCGCCCTAAAACAACCCAGAAGAAGTGGCGAGTCATCTCGGGGAATGTCGCGACACGCAAGGCTCACTCCCTCTCCCTCCACCATCACACACCTCTCGCTCGGCCTTCCCTTCCTCCCTTACCACGCCTCCATCTAGGATTCCCTTCCTCCCTCACCACGCCTCCTCTGAGTTCCCCTTCCTCCCTCACCACGCCTCCATAGGAGTTCCTCTTCCTCCCTCACAACGCCTCCATCTGAGTTCCCCTTCCTCCCTCACCAAGCCTACATGAGCTTCCCTTCCTCCCTCACCACGCCTCCATCTGAGCTCCCCCTCCTCCCTCGCCACGCTAACCTCTGCACACGCCTTCCTGCCTCACAAAGACCCACCCACAGCACCTGGTGAAGCCTCAGTAACAATAAACCAACACTTCGGCAATATACGTGTCGTATCATACTAACAGTTTACATTTTCTAATATAACACTTTGAAAGCGGCGAGTGTACATATACCAAGTTATAACAACTCACAACACTGGTGCTTGCCATCTCGTACCCTTGTCAAGTCAAACAGAAAGAAGACAATCGTGGACGAAATCCTCCCCTGACACCAAACTGCTGAACTAATCATCAATTAATCTACAACTTTTTCCAACTAACTAGAGATATACATTGAAAAAATTGACATAAATGACTTCCCCAAAATGCCCTTCCGTCCACACGGGAACCAACCAAAGCAAATACAAAATCGTCAGCTAATGTACGTATATGTGGTCCTAATCCGTTCACTTTGTTTTAGGTCACCAGAGATTATTACACACGTCTTTTTTTTTCCTTTTCTTATATGTCTGTTGCAGTTCAACATAATTCATACGGTAAGCTTGCCTTCTCGTCTCTACTACCGATATGTCAAATTCGCCAGTTATCGATATCAAGATTCATTTGCCACCTACGAACCCAGTCAGTATACAGAGTGAACCCATCACAAACCTCGGGCCATAGAGATACCTATAGTACTGTACAACTGTGTCTGTATACAGACTGGACCAGACACAAACTTCTGGCCACAGGAGGCCCCGAGTTACTATACTCGTGTACGTGGTTATTATATATCTACTACAGACATTTTGCCTTTATGTCTCATGACTTGGGAGTAGGGTCTTCTGTCTAAGGTTGTGAAGTTAAACCCTGGGGTTATATAGGAGGTTTTGATTTGATTTACGATCATCACCTTAAACTTCTGAATTACAATTACAGTATCTTCCTGAATAAACGACACGTTAACCATCAAAGTGTTCGTTAATCCTTAAAAATGGGATGATTCAGCACGCTAAATGTAGTCATCCGATCCAATCAATAGCGCCTTGATTAACCCCTCTGGGTTATTACCCCTTGAATAAACCTCAAATTCTGAGATTATTTGAGTCACCCGCAAAACCTACTCTTGGTACTTCACTGCCTAAAACTTACAAGGCACAATGCAACCCTTGAGCTCGACGGTACGACCCTTGAACACGACGTTCGACACACGAGCTCGACGGTACGGCCCTGGAGCACGACAGCACGACAGCCAGCTCCCTGACCAAGCCCTAATGGATCAGGTCAAACGACACTTCACCATACCCAATGGTCGTACCTTCGTGCTCAAGGGTCATACCGTCGTGCTCAAGAGTCGATCGTCGTGTTCAAGGGTCGTACCGTCGTGTTCAAGGGTCGTACCGTCATGTCCAAGGGTCATATCATCGTATTCAAAGATCGTACCGTCATGTCCAAGGGTCTCATCGTCGTATTCAAAGATCGTACCGTCATGTTCAAGGGTCGTAACATTTGTGTTCCATGGTCGTACCGTCGTGCTCAAGGATCGTACCGCCGTGTTCAAGAATCGTACCGTCGTGTTCAAGGACCGTACCGTCGTGTTCAAGGGTCGTCCCGTCGTGTTCAAGGACCGTACCGTCGTGTTCAAGGGCCGTACCGTCGTGCTCAAGGGTCGTACCGTCGTGGCCAAGGGTCGTACCGTCGTGTCTGCAACCTGACCCTAAATGACCCTGAACTCGTCACCAGGATCTTGTCTCCTCGTCCACCCAACATGTAATCGCGGTGTGTTTGTCTAGGATCCTGACTCTTCTCTCTTGACCTTAAGTGTTTCCATTCTCTCCGATGTTTGTTTAACATTCTCTCCTCCTCCTTTGTGATGTTTAATGCCTCTAAATTACTGTGGATAGTATCTGATTTTTGTTTATACACACACACAGACACACACCACGGGACTCGGTGGTGTAGCGTTTAGCGTTACTGACCATGAGTCAGCACGCACTCACCCCGAGTGAAGCCTGCATGTGTTCGAATCATAGGCGCGGCAGTCGGCCCACACCCAACCCAGGCGTTCATCTTCCCCTCGAGGGAGGTCGATGTATGGGAACCTGGCTTAGGCTGGTGTGTGTGTGTGTATGTGTGTGTGTGTGTGTGTGTGTGTGTGTGTGTATTACATCTATTCATAACTAAGGTTTTAAGAAATTCATTATAAGACTTTATTCTCAGTTATCTTTAAAGCCTAACCAATAAGAAATATAATACCTCTACATAAATAATTACGCTCCCACATTACCAAAAGGTAATTACAACACTAAATATCTTTTAACCATTTGAAGACGAAGGTAAATGTAAAAACAAATATCGAACATTTTTTTTTTCTCGTCTCTTTTAACAAGAAGGTAAACTTTCTCTCAGCACCAAACGGAGGATTTTAACGACAGCGTTCCTGGTGTTGCCAACCATCGCACGCACCCCGGACCCAGCCCAGCCTAGCACCACAATACGTGAACGGTACCTTGCGGCTGGCTGTCTGAGCTTGTGGTAAATATAACTAACGAGTTTTTCCACCTTGTATTTTTTGTTGGAGAGAGAGAGAGAGAGAGAGAGAGAGAGAGAGAGAGAGAGAGAGAGAGAGAGAGAGAGAGAGAGAGAGAGAGTGTTGCACTGCCTCCCCGTGGTCTGGAGGTTTTTAAGCGACTGTGTCTCCGCTCTCAAGTTCCCCAGGTTGAAGTCAGACTGTCGCGTGAGTAAACTGCTAACATTAGCACATCTTGTCATCCTCCCTTCCATTATGTAGAGCGTCGGTATGGGAACCTCTGACCCGTCCGACAAAACTTGATGCGAACACTTCAAGGACCTAAATATAATGATTACTTCTAACATTGATACGCATCAATCTATTATCAACCCCGATACATAATAACTACCACTGATACGCATGACGATATACATACTACCCATCCATCCTGACGTAAGGGGGTCAACCACATACCACCGCCTCCTCACTCCTGCCGACGACACGTCGGAGTCCGTACTCGAGCTCCACCAGGACTCGTGTTTCCCACCCCAGTCCGTCCACCCACTCACCGACTGACCCCACAACCCACGGCCCTCTTCCCCTCCCCCACCAACCATGGCCAGCCACAGGAATTTTAAAGCGCCGGTGTGGCACACTCTCTGGCCGGCCTGCCACCCGGTCATTACCGGGGAGGAAGGCAGTAAACGTCCCACGGAAAGCTGCCTTCCATTTGGCCGAGGTGATGTATGAGGGGAGGAATATATACCACCTGTATCTGCATTAGGGGTCGGGGAGTACTTATAGCAGGGGAGAAGCACCAACAGACAGAGGGAGGAAGTATTTACATACAGGAAGAACCCATACGTGGAGGAAGGAAGTGCCAGTACGTAGAAGAGAGGAAGTACCTTTACGCTGAGGAAGTGCCAGTATGTAGAAAGAAAAAACCTACATGCTTCAGGGAAGGAAGTACATGAGCGTAGCGAGAAGTGTCACCGTGGAGAGGGAGCAGGTGCCTATATGTAGAGGAAGAACCTACCGGCAGAGGGAGGAAGTACCGACATGTAGAGGGAGGCAGTACCTCCATGTAGAAGGGCAAGTCTCGTCACGTAACACATGACAGACCAAGGAACAGAGGGCAAGACATGCGGTACAAGGAACATGGCAGGTGCGGCGGCACACGGGGCTCGAGACCGCAGGATATACAGGTACACGGAGCAGCAAGTAGCACCTTCAGCAGCAAGCACGACAGCTGAGACACGAGAGACCACGGAACACTGATAGGGTGGGTGAGGGGCGTGAGGTCTCTCTCTCTCTCTCTCTCTCTCTCTCTCTCTCTCTCTCTCTCTCTCTCTCTCTCTCTCTAACAGGAGCACATTCCATCTGCTCGCCCCCCGCCCACCCTACTTCTCCCCAGGACAACAACCATTACCCTCAATTCCTCCGGTGTACGTAACAGTTACTGGCCAATCTACAATACTTTTTTTCCTTCCTCATGATTGTTGAGGATGACCACCGGGGAAGGCCATTATCAACGGCCTCATACATGCTCTCTTAAGAACCAACTCGATCCCTTGATCGTCTTGGAGGCATCCCTTCATGGTCACTCATCCCGGACTTGACACCATCGACTGTCCCTCTGCCTCTACGAAGACCCACAGACCAGCGTGTGGCTTCGGCAACCTGTGCCCCCGTGCTCCCCACCACTGGCCAGCCACGTCCCACACAACAGACGGAACTGCAAAAATGCTGATGGGGATTGGGTCCACAACCATCCCCTAGCAATGCCTCGCCTTTACATAAAGATACAACCAGCTATTATCCTCTAGATTGGAACACTATTTCCCCCTATTTTGTTCTTATAAATAAAACAAAAAAGAACTTCCCTTCCCCCTTCTTAGTTCAACCCTTCTTGCCTATAAGCCAAAGAATAAGCTAAAAAAAGTTAAAATACAAACAATAAAAACATAACCCCATTCTACATACGGAGATACGCCATCCATCACCACGGAACGGAGGCAAACAGAATGAGAGATAATCTCTATATCACTTTTTATATTTGATTCATCCGCAACCAATCTTGCCAGTTAATAATCTGATCGCATTACCACCAAACCTTCACCCACCCACGGACACGGCCCATCTCCTCCAGCACCAAATTTATATACAACGTGCTCCAGGGACACATCTCCATTCCCTACCACTAAACCAACTTTTAAACTTCACGTCCTCAAGATCCTGTTCAGATACCATGGTACCAACACAGCTGCTGGTCTAGACGGCGTTCCTCTCATATCTCTGGAGAAATCTTTCCCCCATCATTGTCCCCTGTCCTCTCTAAATTTCCCCAACCATTTCTACGAACTTTCCAAATCACTTCAAAACTTTAAAAGGAATAAATATACACTCCACTCTTGGCAAGAGGAGGCGACCCATCCCAATCGACCTATAGATGCACCTCTCCTCTCCAACTAAACTAAATTTCCAAGAACAGTTAGAATTACCTTCTCCATCTTTTATAACTTCAGAGCAACACTATAAATATACGATATGGATTTCACTCTAGCCAGTCTACTAGAGCAGGTCATCGTCCTCTTCTGACTTACGAATCCTCCTCCTCCTCCTCCTCACGAAACCTCTTACGAATCCTCCTCCTCCTCACGAAACCTCTTACGAATCCTCCTCCTCCTCACGAAACCCTGTGTAGAATCTTTTCGAACAATCCCGAATATTTCCAAAACTTCCAACGAAGTTTGGCAACATTCTCCTCCCTCCTCCAAACTTCCATCCCTAAACATTTTTCCTTCTCTAATTGGAAAATCTATTCTTCTTCCTGTCCAAATTTATCGCCCGTAAATTGGAAGACTAATTTCACTCCAATTTTCCCATCAACACGAGGATCCCACAGGGGTTTGTTCTTGCCCTTAAGATCTTCCTTTGATATATCATTAACGATCCTGCAATAACCTCACCACTTACTGTCTGTCCACCCGAGAAGTCCCTTCTATCCTTCGAGGCTCCTGCAGCAATCAGGAAGCAGGCCACGTCCACCGAACGGGGGCAACAGGTCATAATAAAGTGTCGTAATGTGTGTGTGTGTGTGTGTGTGTGTGTGTGTGTGTGTGTGTGTGTGTGTGTGTGTGTGTGCGCGTCTATGTGCAGAAAGTGTGAGGCAACTGAGTTGTAAAATGCTCGGTGTCATCTTTATGGTAGCTGCATCGCGGGCAATGGAGGCTCTTAAGATAAGCTGAAAAGGTGTTTGTAGCGTTGATGGGGGTCATCTCGCACGTGAATAACGCTCGTCATCACACGAGGCGAGTTCTCTCCATCGCCAAATGGCTTCTGTTTCCACCACAACCGTGTGGACCATAACTGCGGAAGACCTCGTCACGAACCATCAGGTCCAAGCGGTGTGATGAATCATGATATATACAGGGAGGGTGTTGGGTCCTATACGTAAGGAAAGAATAGGCGTAAGGATGTCATAAGGGTTAGATTAATAAACCTAGGACACAGAAATGGAAGAGACGCGCTCTGTAAGTTATGAGAATGTTTATAACAAGTGTAAGATGTGTTTAGCTGAGGAAAAGGACACGCTTAGGTATCATATTCGAGAAGAGATGATATGATATATGATCAATAATACTGACAGATTCTTAAATTGCATTAATTTGGTGATCAAAGTGTAGTGATGGTGTATCAGGAATTCTACAGATTAATGGAAACAAGTTTGTAGTCAGTTATATAACTGGCGTTACTGTAGAGTGGGTACATCAGTGTACTGTAGCTGGGGTCCTCTCCTCTCGACAACAGACATTTAAAATTGTTAGTGACACTGACCATCAGGTCTTCCGTCATCTGTCCTTCCCACATACTCTACCACTCAGCAGCCCTACACCCAGTCTCCCAGCACACCATAGCGCTGTAGCGGTTAGCATTATTGACCATCGGTCAACACGGGCCCGCCCAGAGTCGGCTCCACAATGGTTCAAATCCTTGGCGCGACAGACAGCCGCCGACAACTAACATAGGTGTTCATCCTCTCCCTCAGGGTTGGTCGATGAACAGGTAGGTACCTGGCTATGGCTGGTGTATAAGTGTGTGTGTGTGTGTGTGTGTGTGTGTGTGTGTGATGCATATATACAAACAAGGTTAACAGATGGAGCAACACGAGTGTACTACAATTCTCTCCCAGCAACACACATACAATAATCACACAATCTAATCTACCGATTTGTAGCAATCACGACAATTTACAGCCACGTCTATCCTTCAACATGAAAATGGCATCGTCTACCCTCATCAGAGTTCCTACATTAGACCATAACTCTACACCTCACCAGGGATCAACACATCGAAGAACACCCCACCTTTCTTCTCTCCGTCCGTTTCTATCCGACACCCCCAACCACCCGCTCACCCTTGTAAGGTCTTGTTCCCCCTCATATGGACTACTGTCCCCCCCACATCTCTGACGGTGCATTCCGATTACCCCTGAACCTCGCCAACACAGAACCAGTCAAAGGATACAAGCCCTGAACACGACCCAGCTCGATCTTCTGCCTGTACACAATTATTCCTCCTGAAAACCCGACCCGAGATGTACCTTCTGCATACAACCCATCCCTCCACATCCTACCGCTGCTCACACAGGCAGTACTGCCCAGATCTCCTGATGTTCACTCCATTACGCATGACTCCCCTGCCCTCACAAACACTAATATTCAGCGTTTGTTGAAGCTGCTAGAGCTGAAGAAGGCGCGCGCGCGCGCACACACACACACGCATATATATATATATATATATATATATATATATATATATATAGAGAGAGAGAGAGAGAGAGAGAGAGAGAGAGAGAGAGAGAGAGAGAGACTTTCCTCTTTCCGCCTCATAACTGTACTACTCTCTCCACGTGGTTTCTCTTCTTCATATAATCAAGTCTCATCAAACATCAAGTCTGTAAAAACCTACCACCAAATCACCACACTGTGAGGCCAGCTTAGCTTGTACACTGCTTGAACATCCTTCATACCCACCATCACACGGTGTAAGGCCAGCTTAGCCTTTATACTGTATGAACATCAGTCACCCGATCATCATACACTGTCAGGCCAGCTTATTCTATATATTGTATGAACATTAGTCACCCCATCATCACACACTGGAAGGTCAGCTTCGCCTATATACTGTATAAAACCCTACGTCAGAACAGCACCATAAGGCTGTCAGGGTTGGCACCAGCCTCGCCCCCTTGTTAATTTCCAGAGTGACATTTGGAGTGAAAAGATGTGCTGGTGTCCGTGCAGGGGAGGCCACACATCCTGGCGTCGGGTCCTCCAACACCGTGCCTCGCCCATCCTCCCCACACATCCCTGGCACCGGGTCCTACACTGTGACCCGCTAATCCTCTTCAAATAATCCTTAATCCAACAGAGCTGATCTCTGCCTGCCGACGTGACAGTAAAAGATAAGCTTAATGCAAGACGCAAGTTACCGGTGCCTCAACTGCTGCATGACTTCAGCTTGGATCAGGCCCTAAAAGGGACAGGGACAGTTCTTAAGACGAGCGGTTGGAGAAACTACGTGGGTGCAGATGGTGGTGGGTGTTACACGGGTGAGGATGGTATACATGGGTGCAGATGGTGGCGTGTGTTTTACTGGCGAGGATGGTGTACAAGGGTGAAGATGATGGTGGTGGCTGATACACTGGCGAGGATGGTGTACATGGGTGCAGATGATGGTGGGGGAGGGGGGGTATGTTACACTAGTGAGGATGGTGTACATGGGTGCAGATGACGGAGGTGAGTGATACACTGGCTGGCGAGGATGACGTACATGGTCATGTCGTGTGTGTAGATGTTCCTCATGATGCAACAGCCCAGCTCACCAGATGGGTCAGTGTGATACTTCAGTCCGCCATGACCAAAGACGATTGTCACAATGATCGCCGTAATCCCCATCATATATATAAAGGAAAGTGAGATTATCATAAACGCTAATTAAGCCCTAAATATAATAATGATAAGTGTGTTCAAGGAGCAAGAGAGGAAGGTATTCACATGCCTGCCCAGCTTCAGGTCTGCCGCCCAACCATCACATCACGTTATATATAATTCTTACACGGAAGAAAATCAGGATAAACCTATGTATCTGGTTCTCCACAGGGGAAGAATTTGAAGGAAGACCACGTATTACGCCTGAGGTTCCGGTACTGTGGTGGTAATGGTGATGGTGGTGGAAGCGGAAGTGGGTGAACTGAGGGGGGGGGAGCGGAGGTTGAAGTGGCGACGGTTGTGGTAGAAGAGTGGCGCTGGTGGCTGTGGTGTACGTGGTTGAACCAGTGGTGGTTGTGGGAGAAGTGTTTGGGCTGGTGATGGTGGTAGAGCTTGGGGTGGTTAAGTGCTTGAACCAGCGGTGGTAGGAGCCACCATGGATGATCTAGTGGGGGGGTGGTGATGACGGATGCTGAAGCGGTGGTGCCTGTGGTGGCGGTAGTTTAAGTGGCTGCTGAGTTACAGGCTGTGGTGGAATAAATGGCTAAGGTAGTGGCAAGTGGTGGCGATGGATGTCGAGGGAGGTTGTGAGTTAGTGGTAAGGGCCGGCAGCGACCGTCAGGATCCACCAGTACATAGTACTCGGTTACCACGTCACTGGCTCTCAATGATGGTCCCCCGCCCGGCCGACTCCCCTCCCACCCACCTCCTCCCCTTATTACTAAGAGCCCCAGGTTCGCACCCCACCGAGTTATTTTCACTCCCTCCTCGCCACCACCACCACGCACTTCACGGCCATCCATACTATGAGTAGCGAGAGGAACCCTCCACCACAAGGGAACAACGAACCCCTCCTGCCACACCAGGTTCGCATCTCTCAGCTCCACATGTTCATCCAGTTAACAACTTGTGTTAAAATATATTTCAACTTCTTTTTGTTAACCCTGGCTCTCTTCTCGAACTAGTTTTAAACATGCATCCAGTATGTTCTTCTACACACTGGATAATGTCGGCTTACATATCTAAACACTGTGTAGGACCACCAGCTTCCCGAAGACCCTGATGAGAACTTCTGATGCCCTTTGAATAAAAAATATATAATCAATCCTACACATCTTACTCCATTACTAAGCTGCTGCTGCAGTCACCATCCTTTGTTCACTGCTTGCATAATATATTTCCCGCGCCCTCTTATACCACTGCCCACCGTGGCAGTGTTTATTCACGAAAGTAATGTTGGCTCATCTGGCGGAGTCTTTTAAAATGTTATCTGGCAATGCAATTTCTTTCTATTATGCTTTCTGAGCAGGAATTTGAATTCACTGACAAACACAGACCAGCTACTGTATATATATATATATATATATATATATATATATATATATATATATATATATATATATATATATATATATATATATATATATGTGTGTGTGTGTGTGTGTGTGTGTGTGTAGAGAGAGAGAGAGAGAGAGAGAGAGAGAGAGAGAGAGAGAGAGAGAGAGAGAGAGAGAGAGAGAAGGGGGCAGTGTCATGAGCCCGTGTAAGGATACGGCTGCATTAATGCATTATACAATGTTGGGGCAGTGGGGAGGTGGGTGGGTGGGTGGATGGAGGCAGGTCAAGGCACCACCGGGCCACCACCTACCGGGTAACCTACCAGGCAGTCTGTTGGCCAACCATCGGGCCCCGGCTTTCTCCCGGCCTCCAGACGGGCGCGTGGCGGCAATGCAGCAATGAAGTGCGGTGGTCTTACGAGTGGAAGATGCAATACAAACATGTAGACAGGGGAGCTTATAAGGTGAGAAGGAGGCGCCTCACTGGTTTAGAAAGTGGTGGGAGGGTAGCGTCCTGGGTCTGGAGGAGCTATAGGGGGGTGAGGTGGTGGCACGGGGAGGTGCTGAATTCAATGGAGCCTTGGGAGGGAGGAAGGGAAGAGACAGCCCGGGTCTACCACATACATACCCGACCTAACCTGCCTCATCACAACAAACTCTTACTGACCTACAGACACACATCTCGGGGGCCACACCAAACCGTCCAGGCGAGTTTTTTATGACTCCACTTCTCTAATAGAAAGTCGTCTCCTCTCCCTGGAGATAACCCCATCCTCAGCATGAATGGATAGTCCAGACTTCCCTGGTACTTTCGCCTCTTTAAATTCCTACAGTCTGAGGTCTTTACATACCTTAACTACCTCGTAGAAAACTTACGGCTAATCAAAGACGGAACTCAAAACCTGTTAACTCTGTCTGATAAGTTTTTCTCACCCTCCCCTAAAAAAAAAAGTCATGGCAGAGGAAGCCACACAGAAAACTAAATACCTGCCGAAGTTCGCGACGAAGCAAGTTGTTCACACGGTCACCGCCTGCCTACAGTGTCCGCGAGACTGTCCACTCCGGCCACGAGACCTGAACCTGTGACTTTGATCGCCACCAGTTATAACTATTTTAATAAGACATGTTAATAGATAAGAAAAATATACAATACTTGACGAACACCTATTCTGGGGTGGCATTCACCCCCATGGGTAAAAAAAAAATATGGTAGTCGTCACTTCTTACAAAACAGAAGGACAAATACTGAATAATTTTATTAACAGAAAACAATGAGTTACTGGAACTTTACCTCCGGGTAGGTCAGCCGAGGTTGGGGAGGTCAGGTCGGTGGGAGGTCACCGCTAACTACGCCCCTCACAAACAAACACTGTCTTGGTCAAGTCCACGACCACCTCACATTATACTGTCAGACACCACCGTTACCACGAGACAATGTACTCCTCCCGTTACCCCCACACCGGCACCTGACCCTCACAGTTATTTTGGTCAACAAAGCACACGAGCGCCGCCCGTCTCTTTAGTCTTGTTTTGCATCAAATGGTTGAAGCCTCCACAACATAAAAGACATCTGGCACGTAACCCGTGGGACCACTTATAGATTCATATAATCCCTTCGTATTCTCAATCGTCTCGTAAATGCTAGCCGACTCGTAGACACCTACACACAAACAAACACCGTCTAGTTCGCCAGGTCCTGGCTGTAATGACGGTGGTCAGCGGCCGCATGGGGGTCTCCTCCAGCCACCTTGACCGTGAAGTGTATGGTTTACTTTTGACTGACCTTGCGGGCCAAGATTAACGCCACAGTCCCGGTCACCAACCACCGGTAGAGAGATCAAGTCGGTTGCAGCAGCAGCAGTAGGGCGGTCAGTCAGTCAGTCAGTCTGCGCGCAATACGGGGGCGCGCGCGCGTGTTTACGTGCTCACGGTGTGAGTGTGGGCGAGCGTGTGTGTGTGTTGTGGGGAGTGTGGCGGCAGCCGTGTATGACTCGATTCGTCCGCCACATTCAAGCTCCCGAGGATCAGCTGGTGGGCTGCCTCCCCCTTCCCCCCACTTTACCATCTTCTCCCTCCCTCCTCCCCCTCCTTCCATCCCCCCCCTCCTCCCTCTCTCATGCCATCTTCACCACTTGCTGTACCGCCACCACTGGAGACACACTCAAGCCATCACCTCCCTCCCATTGTACCTTCTCACCTATCTGAATAACACACTTGAAAACCATTTGATGTTGCTCTTACCTCTTCCAAACACTTAATACTATATATAAGGGAAGTACTATACACATGGGGAACGGATTCCCACTACGGAATAATAATCTAAATAGTATGGAATCGTAAAACGATTCATAATCATTTTAACTTCAACTTTAGACAACAGAACGAATACGTTTTCGTCGCGAGGCACGGGACCACGTCACCATCCATACTCCCGTGTGTGCACATACACTTTACAGAAGCCTAAATCTTCCGAGTCCAGTTGACAAGGTGGATGGCAGGAAAGTGACTGGCTACGTTAAAATGCTTCTTAGTAAACAAACTCCTTGTTGGCGTGGAACATGGTGGGTGTGGGATGACAAACGGGTGTGTACACCAGATTTTTGCTCTTACAACGGAAGCGGAAAAAAGTTCTTATGAAAAAATAGTGTATGTAGGGTTTACGGAGACAGAAAGGGCATGTGATAAAATGACTAACAAGTTCTTGGAACAGTTCTGAGTCTATATGGTGTGCAAGAAAGAATGTTGTAATCAAAAGTGTAGATGTGAGGCAGTGTGACGGTGGTAGAGGTGGGAGTGATTAGTATGATGCACATGTATGAGTGCGTCAAGTTAGAATGATACCCCTTAATATATATATATATATATATATATATATATATATATATATATATATATATATATATATAGAGAGAGAGAGAGAGAGAGAGAGAGAGAGAGAGAGAGAGAGAGAGAGAGAGAGAGAGAGAGCAGTGTGTGAGACGAGGTGAGTGTACTACAGAACCAGATTGGAAGAAAACGGAATCTGTATGCAGATAAGTGTTAGTTGTGCTAGCTGTACCAGAGGCGGAGGAGGAGTCTGATGACCTGGCGAGTCTCTCATGATGTATGTGGGAGCAGGACGACGGGGGTGAATTCCAGAACGTACTTTCTCAAGAACAGCGGTGGACCGGAAGTTGTGGAGGAATCTGGGAGTTTATGATCAGTAAGCATGGTAATGGTACTGGCGAACAGATAAACTTTCAAGGCAGGTGTATTTGTGCAGCTCACACTAAAATACTGAAGTGAAACCCGGGTTTATACATAAGGCAAGACAGGTCAATAAGAACATCAGAAATGGATAATTTCCATAGTGCCGTTGGAATCTGGAATACAGATAGAGAGGAATAAAGAAGTAAGAAAAAAATACAAAAAAGACGCAGGGAATTAATAATTCAACGATGGTGCGGACATGAAGGCATTACACAGCAACACAGTCGAAAGTAAATGACGAGATAAACACGGAAAATAGCAGATAAAAGTTAAGGATATGTCATATGAGAAAATATAGGGAATGATCTGGGATCAGATACAATGGAAGGAGTTATTGCTTGGTGTGTCTGGAGACGCTGGTCTCACCAGAGGAATCAACTTCCCGTGTGAAGTGAAAATGCAAACAGGACTTGTGTAAGTGTGGAGGTCTACTTTTTACTCTGAACACACAAGACGTGGATTTAGAATGTGAGTTGATCTGATAAGCTATATGTACCTGATCAATTCCATGGCAAAACTGGTAGCGGATCTAACGATGATACATCAAATAACACTACACAGAGTTGATAATCATAATCAGCAGTCTCTTTACTTAATTTGGTTACTTATGGCTATCAATAATCATTACCAAAGTTGGTAAATGCAACGCTAGTCTGCACAAAGTAAGAACCGTTTTATAGCTGAGGTCTCCGAGGTAAAACACTTCAGCCAGAACAACTTAACAAAGAATTGATTTCACAGCCTCATTAAGACAAAGGGAATCACTACATAAATTTCCAAGCGGTAAGTTCCACTGCCATATCATAATCTCAACAGTACAAGAAAAAACAAAGTGGCGCCATAAAAACAAATCTTTTGAAGGAAAAGTTTCTTTGTAACAAGGGGATAATTCACCTACTGCGTCCAGCAATGGCGTTCACGTTATACTACGAACAATATTAATCTCTGAACAAACACCTAGTACGCAATTTAAGCTTCGTCTCCACACTCGTTTAGTTTGTTCGTTTTTTACTGTTGAGCTTTTACTGTCCAAGATTCTAACTACTAACTACGTAACTATGGCCGAAGAGTCTTACATGACCTAATGCATCCGGCTAACAGTGGTTCAAACACGCAGGTCCTAAGCTTATGACGTTAAAATATAAGCAGGAGGACCTCTGGTCGACAGAAAACTTCAAGGACTCGAGGCTTTCTAACAATCCCAATTTCCAATCGCTGTATCAACAGTGAAACAACAAGAAGGCCCTCAGAACATACTTAAAGCTAAACTCGCGACAGTACACGTCAGAGCGAGCATCTTTCACGAATGTGTGGGCACCACCTGCAGAAAACCCAGCAGCCTAGCTAAATATGCCATCTAAATATACACTAGCTTTTACCACCCCTATATGAAGAAAAAACGTAGGCCTATATATATATATATATATATATATATATATATATATATATATATATATATATATATATATATATATATTACGTGTGAGGCTCCACTCACATCAAGGCCGGGTCTTAATGGAAAAACAGAGGTTAATGAAGGGGAAAAAGAAGACACGTGAAATATTACCGAATTTTTGGAGGTGACAAAAGTGCCAAGTTACCATATCATACAATTTTCGTAAGCGAAAAACAAAACAAAATTATAGTTTTGAGGGCAAATCAGAAGTCAGATGTATAAACTTCATCCGAAAGGAAGTCCCTTTGCATTTCACAGTCAACATCTCTATTACAGTCTGGTACTGGCTGCAGCCAAATGACCAAGATGCCCTACAGCTCTTGTGGATGACAATTATGAGTTACTAACGTATGGTGATGAACCATGAGAAAGGGAGCTTGGAAATCATGAGGCCCTAGGGCGTCTGACGTCTTGAAGTCTACAAAATTCTAAATTCACAGCTTTCACAGCACCAGTAATAAATAGACAACATATATGTCTTCAAAACCAAATGATATAGGAATAAAAGTATGCAAGGACCCACAAGAATAAAAGAATATGAATTTTGAGTATTCTTAAATACCAAATAAAAAAAATGAAAGTCTAACAGAGTCTAACCATCCCTCACAAACGTTCCTTCACCACCGAAAGCTTTCAAATAAGATGAAAAATAGAGACGCTAACATTTTCTCTATAATCTTAAAACCATGAAATTAATAAACAGTTGAATTTCTTTTGTAGGTCCACTATCAAAACGCCAAACATAATTTACGAAGCTGAACCTGATAACCCAGGGATATATTCCGAAAAGACACGAATGGAGACTGGCAACCATTTAACAGCTATTTTGTCAAGTCTACATCACCAAAAACGGTCGGCAGTTCCCGCGAGGTTTCATCTCATTTTAGCCTCGTGGGTGAAATTCTTCGAGTTTTCCAATATATATATATATATATATATATATATATATATATATATATATATATATATATATATATATATATAATTATTCGAATTTAGCTTTCCAATAAATATTTCTTTTCACTAGAATTCACTATTTTTACCACCAGAATTTTTTTCTTTTATCATTTCCTTTGTCCTGTGGCAACACTTGGCGTGACAAAATGCAGTTTGCCTTTCTTCTTCCATAATTTGTGTCCTGCACTGAACGTGGCGTTTCTGTGCAAGGAACAAAATTTCGGTCTAAGAAGACTGTAGCAACTAATGTGACCCAAAAAATACAAAAATTACACATTCATCAACTTTCTTGACTGTGCTCTTCTGTCTCCTGTTACCTCAAAAATGTTACATTTCCTTACTCGATACGTATGTGGTTACTTTGGATCTAATTACCAGATACGTATGTGGTTACTTTGGATCTAATAACTCCCTTTCCTTGCTTAATCATTTGAAGAATCTATATTAGGATATCTCATGCGGCCATTATTCTTAAGGTTGTGGAAGAAATTACGCGCCAGAATCTGCCAGTAGATGATATAAAAATAAAAATTTGGCTGTATTCAACCTACGTAAATATCATGATGTTCATACTGTACATTTCCAAATCGACTTCAATTAGATAAGCTTGCAACTCTTCAGGCTGGTCATGCTAACGGCAGGCAAGCAGGGAATATGACGCCATTTGGAACGCTGGTCGGAGAGGCCGTCGCCATCACTCATGGTCTTATTGCCCACAACTAGTTCTGGTAAGCTTCTCGTAAAGAACAGAGTGATCCACTTTATACCTCGCTTGGATGTAACCCAAACCTCCTACCTGACTTGGATGTAAACCCAAACCTCTTACCCGTCGTGGACGTAAACCCAAACCTCCTACGTCAGCTGACTATACCCTTACCCTCTCACCTCACCTGGATGTACTCACTACAGGTCTTACCTCCTTTGGATGTGCCCCATCCCTACCTCACTTGGATGTCCCCCCCCCCCCCACTCTCCTACCTAATGTAGATGAAACCCCATCCACCTATCCCATTTGGACGTACACCACACTTCTACCTCAGCTGGATGTGCCCCTAACCTCCTACATCAACTGGATGTACCACAACACTCATACCTCGCCTGGACGTACCCTCACCCTCCTACCTCACCTACCTTCACCTTCCTAACTTATCTGGATGTTACTCCACACTCCTACCTCATCTGGATGTACCTGCATCCTCCTACCTCATTTGGATGTACCCCCATCATCCTACCTCACACTTGTACTCCCACCGTCCTAACTCGCCTGGATGTTGTTGCCCCATCCTCCAACTGTGCTTCATCTGGATGTGACACCACCCTCCTACCACACTTGGATGCATCCCCCCCTCCACCTACCTAACCCGGTTATACCCCAGCCCTGCTGGATGTGCCCCTAACCTCCTGCGTCAACAAGATGTATCTTTGACACCTCATTACAATGTCAGCGTCTCCTTATCAACACGAGGGGCTTCCCAGCAGGGCCAAGGCTACCATCAATCTGTCCCCACCAAGCGATAATAATGAATATATCAACACAAACCCTACGTCTAGAGGTTATATTACGAAAACAAATCCCTAACTAGTCAGAGTGCTTCGGCTGTAACAAATTTCCCCTGATCAATGTATGAACTTAGACATTAAAGTAAGTCTATCTGGCATTTATTGTTCTTGTTAATCTTAAGTGCGTCGAAATACACTACATGTATATAATCATGGGAAAATATAAACTGTGTATTACGAAAAAATGGCCGGTGCATTACTGAAAGAAAATACTGTCGATTAACTGTAGAAAATCAAATGGCGCAGTGATCGTGGGTCGGACTTATTATTTCCTTGGTTGGGTGTGGGAGGCCTAGCGATACTCAACCTCCCAGCCACTGTATGACAATACCAGTCGGGGAACTGACACTCCTTGGCACCGCGCCGCCCCAACCCACACCTCCCCTCACCTGCCCCGCCTTACAGCCAGCCAACATCCTTCATCTGCCTCTCCCTACAGCCAGCCAACATCCTTCACCAGCCCCTCCCTCCAGTAAGCCAACAACCCTCATCTGCCCCTCCCTAAAGCCACCCACCTCCCTTCACCTGCCCCTCCTTGCAGTCACCACTTCTTACTTGCCCCTCCCTACAGCCCTTACCTGGGCCTCCCTACAGCCTCCTCACTAGCCCCCTCCCTTCTGCCACCCGTCACCTGCCCCCTCCCTACAACCACACCTAATCTCCCTCTCCCTAAATCTATTCCTTATTTCCTCTTTACAGCTACCGTTCACCCTACCCTCCCTTCATAAACCTTTATCCCCTCTTGAGAGTAATTTCATCTCTATCCCTCCCTACAAGCTTCCCCTACCCCCCTTTAATGGAGCCACTCCTCGTATCCCCCTTCCTGAAACCAACTCTTTCCCTTCCCTACATCTACCCATTACCTCCCCCTTTCGAAAGCCAATAACCACCTCCCCCAACAAACAACCACCCTAGGTACATACTCCTCCCTACAATACACCCCTTACATTCTCATCCCTACAATTCCAACTCACCCAAAATTACCTATACTCGCCCTGATGAACAAAAAAAAAATCATGCATCAAAGTATGTAAAACTTAACCATTGCAACATAAACAACTATGTGATAATGAAAAGTTCTATCACTCATCTAGAAGTTTACTAGCCAGCAAGATAAAAAGGGTAAACTGAATGCCATGATCAATTTAAACAATGTAGGTGGTGTTAACTTATACATGAGGGTTACAGTCTTTGTGACTGATGAGGGCCATTAGTCTGCGGACCTGGCTGTCTTGCAAGATTCTTCTCAACATAAACATTTCAAGTTACCAAAGGACTTTTTTTTTTTTTTCTAAAGATGTAGATTACATTTTCCAATCTGAAATGTGCAGAAAACTGGAGACTAAAAGAATGAAGTTCTGTTTTCAAAATGTTCTTGTGCACTCTCAGAGTGAAAAAAGGAAGTGTTATCAAAGACACCTTCTGTGTCACTTGGTATGGGTACAATATTTTTCCAAAAGATACACACCTGATCAAATTAGGATATTAACCAATCAGTAACCATCATGTGAAAAATTAACGGATATGAAGCACACCCCTATGGGGCCACAGACTTGTGCTAAATGTGACAACCACTCATATATAATCATGTAGCAGCTATTTGCAGAAAGATGGATGAAGAAACAGGTCCATCCTCGAATGATCCATCAGGGCCAGTAAGTAAATGACAAAAGAAACTTAACTGAGCCGTATTTGTAACTGAAACATTCATTTTGGCTGACACTTTAGCACATAACCTGTCAAAATATGGATATGGTCATACATCTCTGGCTTGTGGCATGCCTTACTTTACGAATACATACTTTCTTTTATACACGTTCGCTATTTCCCACAATATCATGAGAAAAGGGGAGAATGAATCCTTCCCATGTATTCCCTGTAAGTTGTAGAAGGTGACTAAAAGGGGACAGAAGTGGGAGGGTGGAAACACTCACCTCCATGTATTTCAATTTCTGAAAGTTGAAACAGAAGGAGCTAAGCAAGGAGTGTGCATCCTTCTCAAACCCTGTGTGTGAATGTGTGCATGTGTATCCAAGACGAGAAGAGGGGAAAGATATGCAGTATATTTGAGGAGAGAAAACTTGATGTTCTGGCTCTGAGGATTGGTAGAGAAGGGCAAATAAAAAATATTTAAGGGATTTTGAAGATATCTATTAGAACACGGACTGCAACTTGACTAAAATGTTTTATGAGAAAGTTTAATATATTGTCAGGACCTGTTGTAGGAGATGTCTTTAAGGTTTTAATTGCAATATTTGTATGAGTGGGAGTGAAGTGTGGGTAGGCAGTTGTTTCTGGATGGGTCTTATGAAGGTTTTACAATACTTTCCTGTTCACGGGTGAAATTGGTTTGACTGATTTTTTAAGCAGTGCATCATGGGTATGTCTGTGTTCTTTGAGTGTAAGGGATGTCATTGGAATGGGCCAGAAAAGCTTCAACAGTATGACCACCAGAATTGGTTGCTGTGGGTCTTGTGGTTCATTGCATTGTAAAAGGAGTGCCATATTCCAATTCATCTTTCTGTGACTAGAAGAACAATGGTGCTAATCTGAGTTGTATTTATTCTCTTGATTTCTATTGATGGTGAGCAGTTTTGTCTAAGATGGTTACTTTGTTTTATGTGATGTGTAACATGAGGGGACCAGTTTGGGTTATATTTCCTTCTATGTCCTTGTGGTATGTGCTTTTTGCTGACTTGGTTGGAAGAGGTGATGAAGTGTGGGACTGCATGATCTAGGGATAGATTACCACCTAAATCACCGAAAAGAAAGTTTTGGAGGTTTCTTTCAATATACTGTGAAGGTTGGCCACTATGCTTTCCTGTAGTGAATTCAAATCTTTCTGGTGGTTGTGTGGGTTGGGTGAGCCAAGTGGTCAGAGAACAGATCATGAAATGAGCTCCTAGTAGTCCTTGTTTGTGATGATGGTGAGCAGAAAGTGATGTCTGGTGAGGTTGACTGCAGAAGGAAGCGGGCTGGGAGCATGGTTGGCTGGTTTCACAGGGTAAGGATACAAAAAGGCTGCAGTTGCTTTAAGAGTACATCACCTCAGGATGTGTGACTGTTGAGCAAAAGGGGATGAAGGGGACTGAAAGCTCTACAGAGATTTATGATGGGTATGCTGTGTACAGCAAAAGGCAAAAGTCTGTTTACAGTTTTGTCCAGTGATTATCTATATCTGGTGAAAATACCAATAAGCTTGCCTTGACTATATCTTGGCAGCTGGCAACCCTGACTAAAATGAAGCTTCTTAAGAGCTGTTGGTTCAGATCAAGGTTCAAATTTTCTTAGAAGAATTTACCCAATTTGGTCACATGAATGAATAAACCCTGTTTTGATCAAATTTAAAATCTGTATGTAAATGTATGAAAAAATATGAAATTTCAGAAATTTTTTGTCCTTTATCTTAGGAAATTCAGTGATGTGTATGTACAAGCACTGCCCTGAGATACTATTTGTAGAATCCTACTGGTTTTGGTTACACCACAAGTGGAAATCACCTTCAGCAAGGATGTATCATCATCAGCTGCCTAAACTCAGTACAGTCTTACTGAGGAACTTCTCATTCCAAGTGAGTCCATCATTTCCCTGTTTCTTACTGCAGGTAAGTCTCAAAGCTGCAGGAAACCAATAAAGGGAATCCTGGGGTCATATATAACAAGAACAATATATACGATGCCCTAAAATATAATTATGTAATATCTGGCATCATAACACATAGCACAGAACAAACAAGATTTTCAATGAAGAAGCCACTATGGGTTTCAGACAACTTACCAATATTGGAGTGTTCACAAAAAAGAAATGATAACACCAAATAACTGAAGACACCAAATGACTGAAGTTTCCTGGTGGTCTGATTGTGTGCAGACAACTGTTGAAGAAGATTATGACCACTTCTGTATGTATGACAGGCACAGGTAATGAATTAAAATGAAACAAATGGTCATAATTAGGGATGAAGTGGAGTGCTGTGTACATACTAACAGATGTATAACTATACACAGAGGTATGGTAATTAAATTTCTAATGGTCTGCTAATGTGTCTTTCTATACAAAAGCAGAATCTGACATGAATGATGAGCAAACAAATGATCCAACAGCGAATTTCTTTTCACAGTCTTGGAAATTACAAGTCATCATATGTAGTGATGAAATACTTAATATGGTCACCAGTACTGCTACAATGTGTGTCATCAACCAAACTATATTCAAAGGAACAGATACTACAATCATAATCCATGGGAGGTTCCACTCCCACAGATTCATGGTCAGAAGTAATAAGAAAATATAATGGAAACTGAAAACAGTTACTCAACTACCAGATCCCATGTGATCTATGACGCGGAACTCCATAAACTTTTGGTTAAATGGAGGCTCTAAAATACTTCAACTTCTCACTCTGTCACTCTACTGTAAAGACACAAGTTATGAGTACTTACGTATTATCAGGCATGCCAGAGCTGATACATTCTGCCAGTAAATCTTCACTCTCAGAGTCCGAATGAGTACTTGACCGGGTCTGGGAATGCTCACGTGATCTGTCCTGTCTTGGCTCTTCAGAGCTCTCATGCCCACCATCAATTTGGTCTGCATCACGAGCAGATACACCCAAAGACCCACGTTCCTAATAAGAGAGAAGGAAATAGTGTCTTCAGTGTGCTAATGATGAAGTTTAATTATAAGTCTGTTTTACAACTCTCCCTGTAACAAGAGAAATCTCTGTTTAACACAATAAAAAAGAAGTTATTGGTTGTGTATTGTGATGGCTAGTAAGTCACATTCAAAGCTATAGCAAAATCAGCATATTGCTTTCAGTACTAAGGTACTCCACTGAAACGTAGTCACTCATTAACTTAACTTATGCCTCCACTGTAAAATCTACTGAATGGCCATAGATGGCAATCCAAACAAGGAAGAGACAATGGAACAGCTCTGAGGCCTCAGTAATTCTCAAATAATTTTTTTCATACTTTTGGGGTATAATCATATGCACCTTTTATGGGATTTGCCCTATATGATGTATATCCATGGTGCCTGGTGCACCCACTTGCCTCATCCATCCACCCCTCAGGGCTTACCTTACCCTGGCCTCCCATTCTTACAGCCTTGAAAATGAGGAAAATGTTTGATGAGTTTAAAAGTAAAATCTCTCATTCAGATTTACATGAAGAGGAGACTTAAGTGAAAATGTACTATGTTGATGAAAGTGAGGAAGATACATTTGTAAGTACAGGAGGTGGGCCCCATTGAAAACCAGCATGATTAAAGGCATGTTCTAATATGTTTGTTTGATTAGAAGGCAATGATTATATGCCTAATGCAAAGTCCTTAAATAACAATGACTTCAGGATCTTATCTGAAAAAAAAAATCCAATATATCTTATGCACCATTATGAAGGAAAAAATCAATGGGGTCCCATGTGCCATGATAATGGAAGTTGTAACCTTTTAGGTAAAGAGGAATAAATTGGTCTAAGGTCTTTACATAAACAAAAAGATAGTGGACAGCTCTAAACCTACTACATTTAGCAGCTCTATGGCCTTATCCTATAGTCTCAACCATATTTCATGGTTTGTGAATACCTATCACAACTCCTTCATTGATAAAATTTTTGCAACTCTAATTACTGAAATCTCTTCTGGGTGATAAAAAGGTATGAAAAAGAACATGCTGTAAATTTACAAAAGCAGTTCACTTTCTATGTCTGAAAGTCTAAGACTAACAAAAGCCATACTACCAAAAATTATGGAACTTCTGATGAATGTGTACAGTAAAGCCTCTGTTATCTGTAATTCGAGATAACAAAATGTTAAAAAATGTATGTTTTCAATTTCGGTTGGCAACCCTTGATTATATATATATATATTTATATAGTCCTCTGTTCTTAACGCTTCCTCGCTAACGCAGGAAATGGCGAATAGTTTAAAAGAAAAAGAAAAGAATATATATATATATATATATATATATATATATATATATATATATATATATATATATATATATATTTTTTTTTTTTTATTATACTTTGTCGCTGTCTCCCGCGTTTGCGAGGTAGCGCAAGGAAACAGACGAAAGAAATGGCCCAACCCCCCCCCCCCATACACATGTATATACATACGTCCACACACGCAAATATACATACCTACACAGCTTTCCATGGTTTACCCCAGACGCTTCACATGCCTTGCTTCAATCCACTGACAGCACGTCAACCCCGGTATACCACATCGCTCCAATTCACTCTATTCCTTGCCCTCCTTTCACCCTCCTGCATGTTCAGGCCCCGATCACACAAAATCTTTTTCACTCCATCTTTCCACCTCCAATTTGGTCTCCCTCTTCTCCTTGTTCCCTCCACCTCCGACACATATATCCTCTTGGTCAATCTTTCCTCACTCATCCTCTCCATGTGCCCAAACCACTTCAAAACACCCTCTTCTGCTCTCTCAACCACGCTCTTTTTATTTCCACACATCTCTCTTACCCTTACGTTACTCACTCGATCAAACCACCTCACACCACACATTGTCCTCAAACATCTCATTTCCAGCACATCCATCCTCCTGCGCACAACTCTATCCATAGCCCACGCCTCACAACCATACAACATTGTTGGAACCACTATTCCTTCAAACATACCCATTTTTGCTTTCCGAGATAATGTTCTCGACTTCCACACATTCTTCAAGGCCCCCAGGATTTTCGCCCCCTCCCCCACCCTATGATCCACTTCCGCTTCCATGGTTCCATCCGCTGCCAGATCCACTCCCAGATATCTAAAACACTTCACTTCCTCCAGTTTTTCTCCATTCAAACTCACCTCCCAATTGACTTGACCCTCAACCCTACTGTACCTAATAACCTTGCTCTTATTCACATTTACTCTTAACTTTCTTCTTCCACACACTTTTCCAAACTCAGTCACCAGCTTCTGCAGTTTCTCACATGAATCAGCCACCAGCGCTGTATCATCAGCGAACAACAACTGACTCACTTCCCAAGCTCTCTCATCCCCAACAGACTTCATACTTGCCCCTCTTTCCAAAACTCTTGCATTTACCTCCCTAACAACCCCATCCATAAACAAATTAAACAACCATGGAGACATCACACACCCCTGCCGCAAACCTACATTCACTGAGAACCAATCACTTTCCTCTCTTCCTACACGTACACATGCCTTACATCCTCGATAAAAACTTTTCACTGCTTCTAACAACTTTCCTCCCACACCATATATTCTTAATACCTTCCACAGAGCATCTCTATCAACTCTATCATATGCCTTCTCCAGATCCATAAATGCTACATACAAATCCATTTGCTTTTCTAAGTATTTCTCACATACATTCTTCAAAGCAAACACCTGATCCACACATCCTCTACCACTTCTGAAACCACACTGCTCTTCCCCAATCTGATGCTCTGTACATGCCTTCACCCTCTCAATCAATACCCTCCCATATAATTTACCAGGAATACTCAACAAACTTATACCTCTGTAATTTGAGCACTCACTCTTATCCCCTTTGCCTTTGTACAATGGCACTATGCACGCATTCCGCCAATCCTCAGGCACCTCACCATGAGTCATACATACATTAAATAACCTTACCAACCAGTCAACAATACAGTCACTCCCTTTTTTAATAAATTCCACTGCAATACCATCCAAACCTGCTGCCTTGCCGGCTTTCATCTTCCGCAAAGCTTTCACTACCTCTTCTCTGTTTACCAGATCATTTTCCCTAACCCTCTCATATATATATATATATATATATAGGGGAGAAAGAATACTTCCCACGTATTCCCTGCGTGTCGTAGAAGGCGACTAAAAGGGGAGGGAGCGGGGGGCTAGAAATCCTCCCCTCTCACTTTTTTTTTTTTTTTTTTTTTTTTTCCAAAAGAGGGAACAGAGAAGGGGCCCAGGTGAGGATATTCCCTCAAGGGCCCAGTCCTCTGTTCTCAACGCTACCTCGCTAATGCGGGAAATGGCGAATAGTATGAAAGAAAGAAAGATATATATATATATATATATATATATATATATAAACAAGAGCTTTAGTCATTGGTGATCTCACTACCTGGTGTTTTATGGTGCTGCAGATTGTTTATTGCCTCCCATGTGCTTTCTGGCTAAGGGTTTGTCCAAGGCAGTACTTATAAAGGACTTCAATGTTGGCATGATGACTATCTATGACATCATCAGGCAGCAGAAGATTGAGACATTTAGTAGCGAGTCCCCACCTAAGACCCTCAAGGCAATGAAGACCCTCCCATCAGTCTAAACTCCATGAGCAGGACTCTGCTCTCCACTAAGTAGTTTACCTTACAACACCTAAGGGAGTACCCATCTCCAGCCCATTGCTTGTTGAGAAGGCCAAGCAACTCTACTATGATAAGATGATCAACGTTAAGTGTTCTTTTTCTTGTGGACAGCTTAAGGCATTCAAGAAATGTTGCAGCATTCATAAACTTGATGTACCGGTGAGAATAGGTCTGCAGGTTGTGATACAGCTGAGGAGTACAGTACCACTCTGGAGGAGTTAGTTGACAAGCATGACTTCAGTGCTAAGCAGATTTATAATGCAGATGAGGCAGTGCTGCTCTGTTGATGCCTATCCTCTTCCAATCTGGCTTCTTCCAGCAAGGTTGGTGCTTCAGGTTTCAAAATGAATAAAGATAATATCGTCATTGTCTGCACTAATGCCAGTGGTACACACAAGCATAAACTTCTGGATATCAGCAAGTATCAGCACTCTAGGGCACTTAAAGGTGTGGCACACCTCCCTGTGATTTACAAAGGTCGGAGGAGTGGTTGGATGAACAAAGACTCTTTTTACCAGTGTTTCCATCATAACTCTGTAGCTGAAATGAAGTGACACTTCAGGAATATTGGCAAACCTGAGGATAACAAGGCCAGCTTCCTACATGACAACTTTCAAGTTCACCCCATGAAGGATTTTTTATTTCTAACAACATTTCTGCTACTAACCTGCCTACTTGTTACATCTTTAATCCAATCCATGGACCAAGGAATAATTGACAATATGGATTGTCACCATATGAAGAATTCTATGTTTAAAATCCTAAACCTCCAAGGTCCAGTTACTCAGTTTCATTCGAGGTATACAACTAAAAATTCCATCTAAAACATCACCTGTGTTTGGAAGATGGTAAACAGTCACTATGAAACGTGCTAGAATGAAACTGTGGCCATCTGTCATGTCTGTGGATAGATCTTCTGAGGAAGAATTTGAGGGCTTCAATGTTAAGCCTATGAAATCAAGTGAAAGCATTCTAGACACTATAATCCTCTAACATACATTTATGGTTGTGGTAGAAGAGTGACTTTATGTCGATGAGGGAGCTCCAGTAACTTTCAGCCATACAGATTCTGACTTAATAGTCAGCACTGTTGATTCCTAGACTGTGAATAAATCTTCTGAAGTGGAGGAAGATGTCGAAGAGCTGCAAGACGCCATTACAGGTCCGAAGGTTGTGCACTTTAAGGAGAAGTGGTCAAGCTAGAGCCTTCATGAAATCATGCCATTTCACATCATGCACTCAGAATTTCTACAAAAATGCCAAGCATCACTCAAACAGGCAGATATCCGCAAGTTATTCAGTAATGTTCTCGGCAAGAAACCATGGAAAGATGTTGCCCATAAAAAAGCAGCAACACTGGGTATAACACAGGTAGTACCTTCAGCCTCATGTAGCTTTCCACATGAATCTTTCCATGTTGTTGACCCTGATGATCTCAATGTTGTACATCTTGAAGATGACTATTTTCCTGAGAGTGACCTTAATCTTGATGCTCTTCATAATGCTCAGGAGCAGTATGACACACTTGCTACTGAGCCTGAGCCTTTACCTGTTGACTCTTATTTTCAGAGACAATGTATAAATGTCCAGTATAAAAATCTGAGTTAAGAAAATCTTAAAAAAAAAATCATTATGGTTGTTGCACAATAAGTGCAATGATACAGTAGTAAGTACTGTAATACAGTATATTTAGAATTAGGGAGTTTAACCAGCCACAAACATCTGCCTTCACCATGAAATCCAACAGTAATGGATGTGTTTGCTGTAGCAGATGGGTGAATGTTGCTTTATGTTTTGTACAGTATATGGAGTCTGTGAGGATACACCCCATTTCACTTCAAATTCGTTTCCTCACTAATTTTTTACTCTAACCAAACCTACCTAACTTGTTTTATTTTACATCTCATTTTCTCGTTTGCTTAATAGATCAATCAATATTACATCTCATTTTCTTATTTGCTTACATATATCAATATTTACTTTGCAAAATATCTACAAATACGTAAAACATCTTAAAATATTACAATATACAAAAAACTTGAATCACCATCCCAAACTCAAAATATTAATTTACCCCATATTCAAAATGCCGCATTCACTTTCATATTTTATTGGTCTGTTCTGCAACATCCTCCTAAATTAGTTTACATAAAATGCGACAGCATTATCATATAAAGGCAATGATAAACTATCTAAATATCAGAAATGCTGGATCTAATTGCACATGGTAATTACTAAAACAACAAGTCTACCCACATCAACTCCAAGATGAATTTATCCAAAAATATATGCTAACTTCAAGTAATGAGAGATTTTGATGGTGTAAAGGATATTTCCCTTACCTGCCCATGGAGTCTTGGAATGCTGGTAGTAGTTAAAGGCCGTCCTCTCTGTGATCCATGAGATGTTGCACGAGAAGCTTCACTTCCCGTAGCCTCACTACTATCTTTCCCATCACCTCTTAACCGGTCCTTTAGAAAAGCAAGATGAAACGCCTGCTTATTAAGTTAAAACACAGGGGCAATAAAATTAATTGTTCTTTGGCCTAAAGTGGTGGTTTCAGATGAAATAATAACCATGTCATGAAAAATTTATATAAAAGGGAATATAGTTTCTAGCCAAAACATGAGCAATGAGAATTGCACACTTTGCTACTCCAACAAAGTAGCTGCCTCAGCTTTTACTTATTGTTACTATAATCATCAATCTTTGGAAATGACAGGTCAAAGGACAGTTTACAAGTAAACTTTAAATGATATCCATTTTGTGAATTTTTTTTTTTTTTTTGCTTTTGTCGCTGCCTCCCGCGTTTGCGAGGTAGCGCAAGGAAACAGACGAAAGAAATGGCCCAACCCACCCCCATACACATGTATATACATACGTCCACACACGCAAATATACATACCTACACAGCTTTCCATGGTTTACCCCAGATGCTTCACATGCCCTGATTCAATCCACAGACAGCACGTCAACCCCGGTATACCACATCGATCCAATTCACTCTATTCCTTGCCCTCCTTTCACCCTCCTGCATGTTCAGGCCCCGATCACACAAAATCTTTTTCACTCCATCTTTCCACCTCCAATTTGGTCTCCCACTTCTCCTCGTTCCCTCCACCTCCGACACATACATCCTCTTGGTCAATCTTTCCTCACTCATTCTCTCCATGTGCCCAAACCATTTCAAAACACCCTCTTCTGCTCTCTCAACCACGCTCTTTTTATTTCCACACATCTCTCTTACCCTTACGTTACTTACTCGATCAAACCACCTCACACCACACATTGTCCTCAAACATCTCATTTCCAGCACATCCATCCTCCTGCACACAACTCTATCCATAGCCCACACCTCGCAACCATACAACATTGTTGGAACCACTATTCCTTCAAACATACCCATTTTTGCTTTCCGAGATAATGTTCTTGACTTCCACACATTCTTCAAGGCTCCCAGGATTTTCGCCCCCTCCCCCACCCTATGATCCACTTCCGCTTCCATGGTTCCATCTGCTGCCAGATCCACTCCCAGATATCTAAAACACTTTACTTCCTCCAGTTTTTCTCCACTCAAACTTACCTCCCAATTGACTTGACCCTCAACCCTACTGTACCTAATTACCTTGCTCTTATTCACATTTACTCTTAACTTTCTTCTTTCACACGCTTTACCAAACTCAGTCACCAGCTTCTGCAGTTTCTCACATGAATCAGCCACCAGCGCTGTATCATCAGCGAACAACAACTGACTCACTTCCCAAGCTCTCTCATCCCCAACAGACTTCATACTTGCCCCTCTTTCCAAAACTCTTGCATTCACCTCCCTAACAACCCCATCCATAAACAAATTAAACAACCATGGAGACATCACACACCCCTGCCGCAAACCTACATTCACTGAGAACCAATCACTTTCCTCTCTTCCTACACGTACATATGCCTTACATCCTCGATAAAAACTTTTCACTGCTTCTAACAACTTGCCTCCCACACCATATATTCTTAATACCTTCCACAGAGCATCTCTATCAACTCTATCATATGCCTTCTCCAGATCCATAAATGCTACATATAAATCCATTTGCTTTTCTAGGTATTTCTCACATACATTCTTCAAAGCAAACACCTGATCCACACATCCTCTACCACTTCTGAAACCACACTGCTCTTCCCCAATCTGATGCTCTGTACATGCCTTCACCCTCTCAATCAATACCCTCCCATATAATTTACCAGGAATACTCAACAAACTTATACCTCTGTAATTTGAGCACTCACTCTTATCCCCTTTGCCTTTGTACAATGGCACTATGCACACATTCCGCCAATCCTCAGGCACCTCACCATGTGTCATACATACATTAAATAACCGTACCAACCAGTCAATAATACAGTCACTCCCTTTTTTAATAAATTCCACTGCAATACCATCCAAACCTGCTGCCTTGCTGGCTTTCATCTTCCGCAAAGCTTTTACTACCTCTTCTCTGTTTACCAAATCATTTTCCCTAACCCTCTCACTTTGCACACCACCTCGACCAAAACACCCTATATCTGCCACTCTATCATCAAACACATTCAACAAACCTTCAAAATACTCACTCCATCTCCTTCTCACATCACCACTACTTGTTATCACCTCCCCATTTGCGCCCTTCACTGAAGTTCCCATTTGCTCCCTTGTCTTACGCACTTTATTTACCTCCTTCCAGAACATCTTTTTATTCTCCCTAAAATTTAATGATACTCTCTCACCCCAACTCTCATTTGCCCTCTTGCACCTTTCTCTTGACCTCCTGTCTCTTTCTTTTATACATCTTCCACTCAATTGCATTTTTTCCCTGCAAAAATCGTCCAAATGCCTCTCTCTTCTCTTTCACTAATAATCTTACTTCTTCATCCCACCACTCACTACCCTTTCTAATCAACCCACCTTCCACTCTTCTCATGCCACGAGCATCTTTTGCACAATCCATCACTGATTCCCTAAATACATCCCATTCCTCCCCCACTCCCCTTACTTCCATTGTTCTCACCTTTTTCCATTCTGTACTCAGTCTCTCCTGGTACTTCCTCACACAAGTCTCCTTCCCAAGCTCACTTACTCTCACCACCCTCTTCACCCCAACATTCACTCTTCTTTTCTGAAAACCCATACAAATCTTCACCTTAGCCTCCACAAGATAATGATCAGACATCCCTCCAGTTGCACCTCTCAACACATTAACATCCAAAAGTCTCTCTTTCGCGCGCCTGTCAATTAACACGTAATCCAATAATGCTCTCTGGCCATCTCTCCTACTTACATTCGTACACTTATGTATATCTCGCTTTTTAAACCAGGTATTCCCAATCACCAGTCCTTTTTCAGCACATAAATCTACAAGCTCTTCACCATTTCCATTTACAACACTGAACACCCCATGTATACCAATTATTTCCTCAACTGCCACATTACTCACCTTTGCATTCAAATCACCCATCACTATACCCGGTCTCGTGCATCAAAACCACTAACACACTCATTCAGCTGCTCCCAAAACACTTGCCTCTCATGATCTTTCTTCTCATGCCCAGGTGCATATGCACCAATAATCACCCATCTCTCTCCATCAACTTTCAGTTTTACCCATATTAATCGAGATTAATTGTGGATTAATATTCCAAGTAATTTAAATCAGATAAAAGTTGATGTGCTGTCAGTGGATTGAATCAGGGCATGTGAAGCGTCTGGGGTAAACCATGGAAAGCTGTGTAGGTATGTATATTTGCGTGTGTGGACGTATGTATATACATGTGTATGGGGGTGGGTTGGGCCATTTCTTTCGTCTGTTTCCTTGCGCTACCTCGCAAACGTGGGAGACAGCAAAAAAAAAAAAAAAAAGTTGATGTAAAAATAGATGTAAATTTGTATGGTCAGTTCACTGCTTAATTCCATGGCCACCTTTTGCCAAAGTCAAACTTTTCCAATGTTTGGCTACTTCATCAAATATTATCAACCTCTCTAATTCCTTACAAAGAAACATATGCTTTCAATATTTTCCTATCTTCCTACTTTTGGTTTTCCCTGAAAAGTTTACTCCCATTACTGAAGTAGACCATTCAATTCACTTTCATACAATACAATCTGATAACTTTATCAAAGTGACACTGACAAAAATGCTTCTAATGCTGATGTTGGATTTTGTCAAAGGTAACAATAATAAAATTCTCATACCAAATATGATACGTATGAAACAGAAATCTCCAAATTCTTTATGTGATTGGAACAGCAAGTAAACCTCACTTGTGCAACTGAGTTAAGACAAGATTTTACTAGCTAGTAAGGATTTTTGAAGTCAAATGAATGCAGAGTACTAGCACCAGCCATGTTGTGCCACCATTAGTTGTTTTCTTTTATCACAGTTACTACTTTAACCTGTTTGGTAAATGTTTTACATTATGTCACCTGAAATATTTTTCCTCTCACTATGTTCTTACAAATCAGACAGAATATTATTCATTGATCTCCTGCATGTCATAAATACTGAACAAGAAGGGCTGGAGTGGGGGCTGGAAATCCTCCTTTCCTGTACTGACACTTTATATAAGCAGGAACAAGAGGACAAGCAAAGTGAGGATATCTCTGTAATGGTTCAGTTACTAATGCTACCTTACAAATGCAGGAAAGGTAAGTACACATTAAAATTTCTTTTTTACATATCAATATAAAGGTATATGCATTTAGGTAAGATGACAAACGAAAGCAACTGGGAATTCTTTAAATCATGACATCATTTAGGCATTCTGCTTCATACAAGAAACTGTAAATATGAAATCGAGCTAAATGTACCTGGCGCTCATTAGTCTTCTACAATGATAATACAAATAAAATCTAATTTTTCTTTACCTCAAGGTTAACTTAGCAGTAATATGCATTACAAGACTTAGCGATCAAATAGATGTTGAATGCTAGGTCAAGCAAAAATTTAACCAGTCACTCCTTTGCAGAAGCCAACCTGTGAGACTGTATTGAGAGACAGCCAGCACTTAAAAAGGAATATCTTGAATACTGAAGCTTTTGCAGTGCATCAAAAGAGAGATGTGAATTAAGTTACAATGTCTTTGACACAGTAAACACAGACATGAAAGAGTGTTTCTTAACTCTAAATAATTGTAAGTTACTGGAGGGTACCATTAATTATTGATGTCTGCTGCATGAGATACACAGAGATAACTCCTCATAATAAAAAATGCTTTATGTCTATTCATCAAGATTTTGCACAATTTTTCTTGTGTTAAGTCTGCTATACTGTAGTTAATGTTATATGCTTATGATGGAGGTGTAAAAGAACGTTATTGTAATGTTCCAGAAAAACAAACAGGTTAGGAGGTACAGATGGAATAATGAGTGAGATGGTCATAAACAGAAAAGTTGCCATTAAGTGCATCTGGAAAGTGTATGGCAAAATGGAAAAATGATGCCCTAGTGATTGGATAAAGGCAGGTACTGTTCAATCATTTAAGGATGAAGAAAGTAAAAATTACTAAAAAGTACAGAGAAAAACAATTTCTTTGCAATGGGGGTAATATATTTAAAGTGGTGGTTTTCTACTATGTTAAAAAGATGAATAAATCCTTGTAAGTGAAAATCTTCAGGGATTTAGAAAGTAACTGGATGTGTACCTCTTATTTCTGCACTTAGGCAAACAACAAAGAAAGTTCTGGGGGAAAATTTTATGCAATATTTCCAAATCTAAGAAGGCTAAAGTAACTAAGGTAACCTTAGTAAGAAAGCACTCTGAGAAGGAATGCCTTTTTATGACTTGCTGGGCAGATCTCAGAATGCTACTTCGAGATGACACTAGATGTAATACTTGCATAAAAGAAGTAACTTGAAACTGAGGGAGTGCATCAAGGCTGCATAATATCAACATGGTTGTTTAATATCTTTAAGGATGGAGCAAGCATTACTAGACTCACCCACCTGTGGCTGCACAGTGAGTGAAAAGTAACCTTCATAGGGATAGTTTCATTAGGGTGCAATCTTGCTTAAGAATTTTGCATTTCAAAGGAGGCCATTCTTTCTCTGGTACTCATTGTAGCACAGCCTTGAAGCTGCACGAACCCCTTAAGAAGGGGTTCTGGGGTTATATAATAATAATAATAGAGTGATTACTGTGTGCTGTTGAATCATGGTGGCAAGATAAAATAGCTGCAAAATCTGTTGTATTCATGCTTATGATACTATCTTATCAGTTGAACCAGACACTAAACATAAGCTGAAGATGTGTGTAATTAAAATTAAATGATATATGCACATATTCCACTCCATATATATATGGGGACAAAGGTACAGATAACAACAGACACACAAATAAAGTGTGAGGAGAAACTTAAAGATGAAAAATCAACTCTGTAATAAAAAGAACTCTTTATGAAACCTATCAGTCTAAATGTATCATGTCATGAATGGTAAGCACAAGCATTATCTTATCAAAACACTTTGGTACTTGATATTACAGTATGTGAAATATCACTGCTATAAAAGAGGTTAAAAAATGCAAATAAATGTAGAGAAAATCCTATATATAAAGCCTTGGATAATATCATGTGTACAATATCAATATATCAGATGAAAGATGAGGCAACTACTAAACTAGTAGGACATAAGAGGATAAGGCTTGAGTATTAGCATGTGTAGGATATCAATAAGTCAGATGAAAACAGAGGCAAGCTCCAAACTGGTAGGATGAGAGAGGATCGACAATCGATGATGTACTTGATGGAGATTCTACATGCATTATGCATGGTAAGCATGATAAAAAAAGGCTGAACTGGTCATATGGTAGCAAGATAAACATATACATGTAAGACTAACCCTTGGTACACCATCATCCAGTATGGGCAAATCATCATCAATTGTGAGTGAAGATAAGGAGGTGGCGCGAGAGAATTCAACTGGGGTGCCTTCCTCTACCCACGCTCTTGGAGCCTCACTGAACACTCCTGTACTTGTTCTTGGGCCTGTGGGTTCATGAAGTCCAAAAATTATCAGTCAGATTCTGAGAGTAAATGGTAACAACTAACACAAGTTACTGCAAAAGTGACACATGTAAATATATACTGATATACTGTATATTCACTGAAAAGAGTGAAAGATTTATATCTATTTTCTTTCTTTCATACTTGCTCACCATTTAGTGCATTGGTAAGGTAGCACTTGGACCACATGAATAAAAGGCCTTATTCACTTCCTTAAATCCATTCTCTAGTTGTAATACACTAAAACTACATCCTCTTGACACAATCAGGCCCTACAGACCTTCCTGTGGTTTCCCCCGCCTGTTTCATATTACCTGGTTCAGTCCACTGACAGCACGTTGCTCCCTGCATATCACATCAGTCCAATTCATTCTATCCCATGCAAGCCTTTAACCCTCCAGCCTGTTCAGGCCCCAAACACTCAAAATCTTATTCACTCCATCTTCCATTTCCCATTCAGTGTCCCCATTCTCCTTGTTCCCTCATTTCTAACATATAGATCCTCTTTGTCAACTCTTCACTCATTCTACTCATTTGTCCAAACCCTTTCATAACACCCTCTTAATCATACTCTTCTTATTTCCACACCTTTCTCTTACTTTATCACTACTTACTAGTTCAACCCTCCTCACTTTTGTAATTCATTTGTACATCATTTATGAAAAAATTAAAGGCAGTCAATCAATCAGCCCCACTCAAACATGATAAAACTAAATCAACAAACATGGGATGATTATTTTTTCCAAGCAGCACCACTCTATAGTCTGCTGAACATTATCACCTCTTCAATGTCTTTCAGAGAAAGCCACATTCCATTTCTGCACACTTTATCACAAGTATTTACTTCCCACCTTTCCCTAACTATTCAAAATTCCCTCCAACTACTTATATGCATGTCTAAACTAATCAACATAGCCCCCATTTTTCTCAAATATTCTTATTTCTTAATACAAGCAAGTAACCAGTGCCCCACTTAAGTAAAGGCCAAATCAATGAGCAGATTTTCTCATCAAATAGTTTCTTAGTTGCTGCTGAGTTTTTACAACTGGAAATATGGAGGTCGTTGGTAAACACAATCTTTGGTGATCTTACAGCAATCATTCTATTCTAATTACTCATAATACAATGAGAATTAACAAAAACTGAATGATATTCAAATGAATATTTCTCAATCTTCTCTGAAGAAGCCTGTTTTACTATAGATGTCAAGCAAAATTTTCATATCTTTCAAAACAATGAAGTACAAATAATATTACTTTCTGAAAACTTACCTTGAGTTGGTGGTGGTTTAAATGGCTGTGATGGTGGCCGAGACCGTTTAGGACTTGGTGGGACTGTATGATTTGGAGAATCTGGGAGGTCACTTGGAGATATTGCACCACTAGTAAATCGACTGTCAGAAAGAAGATGAAAAGTTCTCAGACAAGAGAGGTTAAATTAACACTAGCTACATAATTTCCAACTAATCTTTTAAGCAAAAATACATGCTAGCCAAACATGTGTTAATAAAACAGAAACAAAATTTAGAGCATACCTAATGAGTATGCCTACAACAATGCAGAAGGCAAAGGCAAAGCATCATGGTCACCAGCCAATGAAGTGATGACAGACTTTGGAGAAATGATTCATATTACAAATACATTATTCTTCATAATCCTTATTGACTGATGATAACTGCTAGCAACGACTAATGTCTCATCTTTGGATACCTACATCAACTTAAAATCAATAAATGCTCTCATTTCCCATATAGATAATTATGTATTATATCAGGGAAAAGTAATGTTCGCTTTAGACAGGCAGGTTAATCAAAAGTCAATGAGTGTGGCTAGCTTCACACTAATGTTATAAATTTTCTTATTAGGAAAAAAAGAGCACTAAAAGAAAGTTCTGAAATCATGAGAAACTTCCATTCTTTGTCAAGAACATGTACACATAATGAAATTTCATTCAGAGTTTCTGAGAAGAGTTTCTAAGCCCCTACACATAATAATAACGGAATTCCATATGGAAGCATTCTTCTTAAAAAATATACATGAACATTATCAAAACACGCAACTTAAAGAAATGAAGTACAGGAGGAAATTGTCAAGGAATCTACGCTCTGATGAAAAACAAAAAGGACTAAATATCATTCTCATTTGCCTACAAGAGAAAACTGGGCAGCCAACATACATTTCAAAAGAAGTAACATTTATTTCACACTTATCTAAAATTGATAAAAAACACTTGAAGCATGATTCAGTAATAATAAGAAAATTATGAATAAGATGGCAAAAATACATTCAAATTACTTTATGATATAAATGAGGGCAAAAAAATTAATTTACACTACATTACGATCAGAAAAAATTTGAATAACTCATTAGCACTGGCTAAAAAGAAGAGAAAAATCTTCACACCCTATATAACTATTCAAAGAAGACCATAAGAACCAAAACATGACAAACAGCAAAAAAATATCAAAAGAAATAAACATCAGCAGTCAGCATGGTGGTACTGTATGTTGCTGTTACTTGTTTATGTGCCCTTATGTAGAAAATTTTTTCACCAGATTCATCAGAAAAAAACTGTCTGTCAGATAATGAGCAGAAGCCTAGTGGTGGCACTGACATTATTTATACTGCCATTTTTTAATTTTTTTTTATTATACTTTGTCGCTGTCTCCCGCGTTTGCGAGGTAGCGCAAGGAAACAGACGAAAGAAATGGCCCAACCCCCCCCCCCATACACATGTATATACATACGTCCACACACGCAAATATACATACCTACACAGCTTTCCATGGTTTACCCCAGACGCTTCACATGCCTTGATTCAATCCACTGACAGCACGTCAACCCCGGTATACCACATCGCTCCAATTCACTCTATTCCTTGCCCTCCTTTCACCCTCCTGCATGTTCAGGCCCCGATCATACAAAATCTTTTTCACTCCATCTTTCCACCTCCAATTTGGTCTCCCTCTTCTCCTCGTTCCCTCCACCTCCGACACATATATCCTCTTGGTCAATCTTTCCTCACTCATTCTCTCCATGTGCCCAAACCACTTCAAAACACCCTCTTCTGCTCTCTCAACCACGCTCTTTTTATTTCCACACATCTCTCTTACCCTTACGTTACTCACTCGATCAAACCACCTCACACCACACATTGTCCTCAAACATCTCATTTCCAGCACATCCATCCTCCTGCGCACAACTCTATCCATAGCCCACGCCTCGCAACCATACAACATTGTTGGAACCACTATTCCTTCAAACATACCCATTTTTGCTTTCCGAGATAATGTTCTCGACTTCCACACATTCTTCAAGGCCCCCAGAATTTTCGCCCCCTCCCCCACCCTATGATCCACTTCCGCTTCCATGTTTCCATCCGCTGCCAGATCCACTCCCAGATATCTAAAACACTTCACTTCCTCCAGTTTTTCTCCATTCAAACTCACCTCCCAATTGACTTGACCCTCAACCCTACTGTACCTAATAACCTTGCTCTTATTCACATTTACTCTTAACTTTCTTCTTCCACACACTTTACCAAACTCATTCACCAGCTTCTGCAGTTTCTCACATGAATCAGCCACCAGCGCTGTATCATCAGCGAACAACAACTGACTCACTTCCCAAGCTCTCTCATCCCCAACAGACTTCATACTTGCCCCTCTTTCCAAAACTCTTGCATTTACCTCCCTAACAACCCCATCCATAAACAAATTAAACAACCATGGAGACATCACACACCCCTGCCGCAAACCTACATTCACTGAGAACCAATCACTTTCCTCTCTTCCTACACGTACACATGCCTTACATCCTCGATAAAAACTTTTCACTGCTTCTAACAACTTTCCTCCTACACCATATATTCTTAATACCTTCCACAGAGCATCTCTATCAACTCTATCATATGCCTTCTCCAGATCCATAAATGCTACATACAAATCCATTTGCTTTTCTAAGTATTTCTCACATACATTCTTCAAAGCAAACACCTGATCCACACATCCTCTACCACTTCTGAAACCACACTGCTCTTCCCCAATCTGATGCTCTGTACATGCCTTCACCCTCTCAATCAATACCCTCCCATATAATTTACCAGGAATACTCAACAAACTTATACCTCTGTAATTTGAGCACTCACTCTTATCCCCTTTGCCTTTGTACAATGGCACTATGCACGCATTCCACCAATCCTCAGGCACCTCACCATGAGTCATACATACATTAAATAACCTTACCAACCAGTCAACAATACAGTCACCCCCTTTTTTAATAAATTCCACTGCAATACCATCCAAACCTGCTGCCTTGCCGGCTTTCATCTTCCGCAAAGCTTTCACTACCTCTTCTCTGTTTAACAAATCATTTTCCCTAACCCTCTCACTTTGCACACCACCTCGACCAAAACACCCTATATCTGCCACTCTATCATCAAACACATTCAACAAACCTTCAAAATACTCACTCCATCTCCTTCTCACATCACCACTACTTGTTATCACCTCCCCATTTGCGCCCTTCACTGAAGTTCCCATTTGCTCCCTTGTCTTACGCACTTTATTTACCTCCTTCCAGAACATCTTTTTATTCTCCCTAAAATTTAATGATACTCTCTCACCCCAACTCTCATTTGCCCTTTTTTTCACCTCTTGCACCTTTCTCTTGACCTCCTGTCTCTTTCTTTTATACATCTGCCATATCCCACCTAATTACAACTAATTTCCCTTGGATAATGTCACAGTGCTCAGAACCAAGTTGTGCAAAGAAATCATGTAAACATATCATAAAACCTATCAAATAAATATACTGATTGATGACTTCTAGGTAAAGTAAAACCTCTGTTATCTGAAATGCGTAGGGGAATCAGCCATTCTGGATCTTTTTTTGGTTATTGAAGGGCTTTTAATATATTAAGTAATTGAAAAATTTTAATTTCTTAAAAAACTTTACAGAGGAAATATTACTATGAGCAAGCAAATAAGCAAATGATGCTGAATTCCTTCATTAGTACTGCCTTAGACTCCCCTTAGCCTCTTGCATAACTCCATCATCTTTTTGAGTCTTAAAACGTTCCTCTTGTGCTTCATGCAAGATGTAGAGGGCTTCAAAGAGCTGTCAGGTAATTGATGACAATGCTTGAAAGGGGCCATTGTTCACAATGGTAATCCAGGTGCACAAAATACACAAATATGCAAGACCAACACAGAACACTGCACCAGAAAGCACATAGGAGAAGGTAAACAATTATCAGCACCACAACACACCAGATGGTGAGTATCTTATTTGCTGTGGCAAGGAAAATGCGTGATTTGAAATATTCTTAAGTATCATTATACATGATCGCCGTTTCCCTTTTGATTTTTCAATCAATTTTGGATAACAGAGGGTCACCAACCAAAACTGAGTGAATGTTTTGAATACTTTGTTGGCTTGAATTATGGATAACAAGTTTTAATGTACCTACATGGGGAATTGTATGCCCTTAATTTTCTCATTTGTTGAAAAAAAAAGGCAGTGGAAGCATCCATCCTTGATCATCATCTCCCATGGTAGGTAGTGCTAGGAAAGAGGGTGCAGGGTTTGGAGCAAGATATGCAGTATGGACCATTAGAGGAGACATTGAGTGTGGATCAAGAATTCTGATGTGGGAGTGCGGATTAAGCAAGGTGGTATGGGGTGTGGATCAAATGAAGTGGTGGAGTTTGGATCAAGAAAAGGTATATGAGATGATAATTGACAGTTGTTGTGTGGGATGTAGATAACGAAACAGTGTGTCTGATGATAATCAAGAGGATTTATGTGAAGCATGAATCAAGAAAGCTGGCATGGGATATGGATCAAGAGGGAGGGTGTGGATTAAGAGTAGGGGTATGGATCATGAGAGTGGGTGTGAGATGCAAATTCAGAGAAAGGATGTGGATCTGGAGTGGGGTGTGGGTCAAGAGGGAGCATGGAATGTGGAACAAGAAGCTGTATGCAATGTAAATTAAGGAGGGTGTGAGGTGTAGAGAAAGACAGGCTGTTCTAACTTATCACACATGATGGCAGTCAAACAGGGAGGCCACCATATCCTGCCCACCATTCTAACAATTTGGCAGATCATTTTCCTGCCTATCTAGCCTCACTGTTCAACACATTTTATTTACTATTCTATTGCAATGAACAACAATATTATTGATTATCCTTTATAGTAATTTGTTAAAAAATTTGTCAAAATGAGGACTTTGGCTTTAACTGGGAAATGTACCTTCCTTTCACTAAAAACACGTACTTGCTCCTACCAAACATGCTTATGCCAACCTTTTCTGGGAACATAATCCTTAGAAATAATCTAAGGCAATTTCCTTTCTGAATGGTTAATACTGAGTTTAGCACAGTTACAGATACCTACCAGATGGGGGGAATGTTTAATGAGCGAATCACTGGAAGTGAGGAGCAATTACTATATACTTGTTATGAAGAGAAAGTTTTACACATGTGCTGTCCCTTTCATAATTTTAAATATAAGCATCATGTCTTTCGTCCTAAGTATGCATGCGCACAACACACAAACACACACCTCAGCCTAAGCCAGGTACCCGTTTATCGAACAACCCCAAGAGAGGGATGAACACCTGGGTTGGGTGTGATCTGACTGACACGTCCAGGATTTCAACCTATAGGGTACAACCCCTGGCTTGCCCATGCCAATTCATGAACAGTAACGCTAACCACTACAACAAGGAGGCCCATGAGGATTTATAATGTTGCGATGGCGGCGGCGAGAATTGAAGAGGGCAGCAAGTATGGATATGTACATGTGTATATATGAATGTCTGTGTATGTATATGTATGTATACATTGAAATGCATAGGTATGTATATGTGCGTGTAAGGGTGTTTATGTATATACATGTGTATGAAGGTGGGTTGGGCCACTCTTTCGCCTGTTTCCTTGCGCTGCCTTGCTAACATGGAAGACAGCGACTAAGCATAATAATACTACAAAATTAAATTATGTTATAAAATGAAAGGCACAGAAAGGGGGACATTTCATGTGTGGCAGGGTGGCGACGGGAATGGAAGAAGGCAACAAGTATGGATATGTACATGTGTATATATGTATATGTCTGTGTATGTATATGTATGGATTGAGCCAGGGCATGTGAAGCGTCTGGGGTAAACCATGGAAAGTTCTGTGGGGCTTGGATGTGGAATGGAAGCTGTGGTTTCAGTGCATTATTACATGACAGCTAGAGACTGAGTGTGAACGAATGTGGCCTTTGTTGTCTTTTCCTAGCACTACCTCGTGCACATGATGGGGGAGGGGGTTGTTATTTCATGTGTGGCGGGGTGGTGATGGGAATGAATAAAGGCAGACAGTATGAATTATGTACATGTGTATATATGTATATGTCTGTGTGTGTATATATATGTATACGCTGAGATGCATAGGTATGTATATTTGCATGTGTGGACGTGTATATATATACATGTGTATGTGGGTGGGTTGGGCCATTCTTTCGTCTGTTTCCTTGCACTACCTCGCTAACGTGGGAGACAGTGACAAAGCAAAATAAATAAAAAATGTATATGTATGTATACATTGAAATGTATGGGTATGAATATGTGCGTGTATAGGTGCTTATGTATATACATGTGTACGTGGGTGGGTTAGGCCACTCTTTCGTCTGTTTCATTGCGCTACCTTGCTAACACGGGAGATAGCGACTAAGTATAATAATAATAATACAAAATTATGTTATAAAATGAAAGGCACAGAAAGGGGGGGGCATTTCATTTGTGGCAGGGTGGCAACGGGAATGGAAGACGGCAGCAAGTATGGATATGTGCATGTATATATGTATATGTCTGTGTATGTATATGTACATGTGTATATATGTATATGTGTGTATGTATATGTATGTATACTTTGAAATGTATAGGTATGTTTATGTGCGTGTATGGGCACTCATGTATATACATGTATATGTAGGTGGGTTGGTCCACTCTTTCGTCTGTTTCCTTGCGCTACCTTGCTAACACAGGAGACAACGACTAAGTACAATAATAATAATGCAAAATTAAATTATGTTATAAAATGAAAGACACAGAAATTCAAAGAACATTCTGGTACCCAAAACTTATTTTGAAATTCAAAAGTATATACAAAATCTGTTCAGTACCTGAAATCTGAGACAACAGAGCTGCGGTCATCATGGATGGACTGAACATCAAAGCTGCTCAGTGATGAGACAGATGTGGCACGAGAGAACATGAGTGGTGTTTCCTCATAGTGCACACTCTTACCTGTGGAAAAGACACCAATCTAATTATCATCAATAACAAGCAAAGAACAAAAGGTAAAAAAATCAGAATCCCATCTAACTGGAACCCTCCTTTGGATCTCAAAAAAAAAGTCTGTATGCAACTCAAGTCAGCCAGCAAATTAAATGGTGACTGAGGAGCTTTTGGATGTACTTCAGTAATATGCCATACACATCAGTAAATTTCCAAAACATTAAAATACAATCTATAATGTAGAAAGCTTGTTTCAGTTTGAAGGCAAACACAATACAGTACCACAGCACTGAAAACTTTGAAAGAAAATTAAGAGGGATGGCTGAAGAAAATACCAAATCAACCAGAAACAGAAAATTATGGACAACATATGGCTGCAGTAGAAAACAGCATTATGGATCAAAGTGAGATACCTAATGAATGCTATGCACTACTTCTGCCTCAAGCAATGTCTCACCTCAGATACACACAGGGTGGTGCATGCAAATTAAGTTATTTTACCATATGCATCTTTCCTTACTGCAAATTAGCTTAAAAGTTCATGATAAACCTGTATAAGAGCTACCATTTGCCAGTGAAATGTTAAGGGTGAAGCACAAAAGGGAAAAAAGTGGCACTGGAATTCACTAGTTATGGAGACTTTTGCCATGGCCTCCCCCATGAAGGAGTTCCTGGAGGGAACAGGCATTAAAGGTAGAGTCAGAAAGATAGATAGTTCCAAATAACAAAATACGATACAAGGAAATAAAGACTGAAGAGTAATAAATTGAAATAAGACTAACAAAACTTTAATAAGAGAGGAAATAGTAAATCTAAGTAAACTACATAGTACTGGGGTCCCCAGTCCAGAATTTGTGACATCATAAATGTTGGGCGGGTGAGTGCTTAAAGAAGGATTGTCATTTTCTGTTCTTGTAGTAGTTTACAGACAAATCAGCTAAAATGCAAAAAAGAAAAAAAAATGTCTGTATAAAGTAATAACAATAGATGGTGTCGAAATAAACACTGAATCTCAGTTCATGTTATCGGTTGCCCATCCTCAAATGTGTGGTATCACAAAGGTTGTATCTCCACATTTGCTGGGCAAGTGAGTGCAGACCTTCAGATGCTACAGGAAGGGAATTTACTTCAAAGTGTTGGGAAAATCTCTAAATAACAAAACTGTAATAATTACTGTACACAAATAAGTGCAGAAAAATACACATCAAATCTCATTTCGTAGTATTGAGGTCCCCAGTCTGGAATACGCGACATCACAGAGCTCATATCTCCGCATCACAAAGCTCATCTCCACATATGTTGGGTGATAAAGTGTAGACTTATAAAGACTACATACAGAAGAAGCATACTACAGGATACTTTTCCTTTCCTGTAATCATGTGTCCACACAACTCTCTCCACATGGGTAAGGCAAAAAGCAGAGGCATATCAAACACTTCAAACAACTTGGTGCAATTCTTTAAGGCAGCCCATCTGATAAGTTACAGAAATTTGAATGTTCAACTTTATGATTTCTAAAGTATATTGAAAATTTTTTGCACAACTAAAGGCAAACAGAAACGTTCGCAGTTATTTACTGGTTATACTCTATAATATACTCATAAACAAAAAAATGCATTTTCAGATAAATAAAAAAATAACTATCAGGTGCCTTGCTTTTCTGAAAAACTGAGATACTTGATCATCTTTTGAGTTATGTTGTCCATGAATCAAAACAACACTGAGGAAACTTTACAAAGCATTGTGGATACTTCCACATTCATCACTTTGAGGTTTCACTGATATAATTGCTAATAAATATGAAAATGTCTAAAATAATTCAAAATCAAAAATATTAAATGTAAAATAAGCAGTACTTATGGTTGGATTGACTTTAAGAACAAAGGAAATTGGCACCACACTGGGGCAACAGACACCTGTACTACATAGAGGTATATCAATTCGTAAGACACAACAAAAATTTATGATGTTCAAGTAATGGAAAATTCAAGAATAAAAACAACTGATACTAATCTGGTCTTCAATGTGATGGTCAAAAATTAAAATGTGGACATACATTCAGCAGATCCACACAATATACCAAGATGGGCACCTGTGTGATGGTGGTGATTAACTACAAGTAAGTAGTAGCAAGTAGGTAGCCACCAACCAGGGAGGAATATTACTGGTACCACCTGCCTTAGCATTGCGAGAGTTAATGATGGCTGCATAGTGAGCCTGCACTCCAGCAGTAAAGTCGTATTCCTCTGACCCAGGTATATGTCTTTTCTTTCTGCCTCACCTACATGTGGACTGCTAGCAATGTCCACAAACATGACAGCTGGCATTCTGTCCACAAACACAATCTTTCCCTGTCACACATACCACTTAACAACACTTAACTCCCACAAGTCATTCTTTGTAACTAAGATTTTCCTGAAGTCAGTGCTATGTGCTACCCCTACCTTTTGGTAACAGGAGCTTTAGGTAGAAAGAAAAGGCAGGATCATTAGGTGGGAGCATTAGGTAGAAGATGTAGGATTGAAAATTAGGCAGGAACATTAGGTAAAAATAGTTGGTAGGAACATCAGCGAAGAGCCTCTGGAAATACTACATCAGAGTTGCCCTCCGCTTGTTACGGGTGAAGCATTAAAACTATAAAGTGATACTAGAGTTCAACAGGTATAAAGACTTTTGCCATGGTCACCCCACTGAGGGAGTGCCTGAAGGAAATAGGTGTAAGAGATATAGAGAGATAGGTAGATTAGCTGCAACCCACCAGCTCACCTCTGCACAGTGATGTCAAAGTCCTGAGCAGGTTACTGTACAGTCAGTATATCCCTGTGAATAAGCATCTCGTAGACTCTTACATTCTATATGGGTATGGGGCTGGGGGATCCTCAGCAATGTAACTCATTTTGTGGGGATGAATAAAACTATTTGAATTCCCATCCAACAAGTGCTGTCAAATATGCTCCTCATGAAGCTCTGTCCTAAGCTGAGTAAAAGTAACAGAAAAAAAAAAAAAAAATCTGGAATTATAGTTCATAACACAGTGTGAAATGAGGAAACTGTCAGTTACTGACTGGAAAATGTGAATGTTATAGTTAAGAAGAGCACTAATCAGGATACCTGATATGGAGAGAATGGATCAAAGAAGAGATATAAACTTCTTAAAGGTTATCTGAAAGTTAATGTGGAAAGGGCATGTCAAAGGAGAGGTAAACAGCACTGACTGAACTGAGTGGAGAGAAAATATTTCTTTAGAAAATATGGAACTAAAAGTATAACATAAGCAGGTATTCACTATCGCCAATTTAAATTCTAGCATTTACAAAAAGGTAAATTGGATTAGATTAGAGATGTAATGTTGAATAAACAGAAAAATCTTTCTATTATATTTGTTCACCATTTTCCTCTTAGTTGCACTCTACTACACACAGGGGATTCAGAGGTAGAATTCTTTCTCCCTAATGATAAATCTTTTTCTTTCATACTATTCGCCATTTCCTGCATTAGCAAGGTAGCGTTAAGAACAGAGGACTGGGCCTTTGAGGGAATATCCTCACCTGGCCCCCTTCTCTGTTCCTTCTTTTGGAAAATTTAAAAAAAAAGAAATGAGAGGAGGGGATTTCCAGCCCCCCGCTCCCTTCCCTTTTAGTTGCCTTCTATGACACGCAGGGAATATGTGGGAGGTATTCTTTCTCCCCTAACCCCAGGGATAAATATGATAAATATGTAGAATAATATCGATTCTCTGCATGTGGTAGAAAGTGAATGGAAATCCTTCCTCCTGTTTTACTTTTCCAAATGAAAGAGCAGAGAAGGGGGCCTAGTGAGGATTTTTCACTGTAAGGTTCGGTCATCTGTTCTTAACACTACCTCACTAATGCATGAGATGGCAAATGTGTATGAAAAAATATATCATCTAATGTAAATTCAGTGAACTAATTGCAGCCTGTTCTACAGTACAATCAAAAGGTGACTCATGAATGCTAGCTGGCCTTACCCTCTGGTCTCTCTAATTGCTGGGATGAAGGGGTGTGACTTCCGTCTCTGTGAGCATCCTCTGCTTCCTCTCCTTGAACCTCCTCCTGTCTACTCTTCTTTTCTTCACTGACTGTAACTTGAGGTTTGTGCTCTCCATCCTCTGATAACTCCCCCAAAAGGCCATCTCTACATGAAGAACAAAGTCTAAAATGTAATTATAACTGTACAATAGATTCTAAATTTCAAACTGTAACCAAATCAGGTAAAGCACATGAAATAAATTTCTATTTTACTCTGCTCCACAATTAAATATCTAGAAACCTCTTTGTCTAATGTGCATTTTTCCAATACTCTGAATAGTGGAATATGAATTAATGTGGATGGTTTTTGTGTGCTTCCAATTTATCCTCATTCATTTCCCTCTCTACATAATGAAATGTACACCATTTTCTCCAGAGTTGGGTGACAAAATTCTCACATATCAAAATTCTTTAAGAGAACATTTTTACTTATAAGAAATATTTTCTACTTGTTTCTCTAATCATAAGGAATTGTTTCTGAGATCACAAACAGACCACACATTGACTGAGAGGTCAATAGCCAAAATGAAAAGAAAAGAAAAAGAAAAGTACTACTATAAAACAAACTATCTGCATTTGCAAACACTACAACGATCAAAAAATAACTAATTGCTGACTTCATGCTCAATAAAGCTGACCATTATTAATCTTGACTAAATCATCATAACAATATCATTGAATGAGACATAAAAAGGGGTCAAATCTTAAGAGCCAAGATATTTACTTAAAAAACTTTTTTTTATACTTTTACAAATAAGTAAGGGGACCTAATAATGCTTATTCTGGCAAGATGGAGTAACAACATGAGAGATAACATGGGAAACCTCAACTGGGAGATGAGTCATGTGTGGAAGTAAGCCAGTGTACTGAGACTGTTTAATAAATGTTCATCATACCCCTGTGATAGTTATTTGTGAACAAAAATGAATCCCCATGCCACTGTCCATTTGCACCTGAGGGATAATTGGAGGCTGCAGTGGAGAAACACCTGGAGTTCTAGGATGTTGGACAAATCCAATAAACTTCTGAACAACAACTGACACATAAGTGATTTTACTAATTTGTTAATTTGTTAATTAATTTGCACAATAACTACATAATAAGACTTGAAAGATTTATCTAAAATTTCATCCTACACAAGAATAAAAATGAGCTCATATTAATCAAAAGAAAAACAGTATGGTATATCCCAAGAAATACAATATGATTTTTAACAGTATGGTATATCCCAAGAAATACAATATGATTTTTAACTCTCCTCTCACCCTTACCTGTCATTATTAGCATTAATTTCTCCACTTGTCAAAGAAGAAACTGATGAAAATCTTGAAAGGCAAACAGGTGTTCCTTCAACACAATATGTTACTGGTTTGTCTGGAGTCATCATGCCTGAGCTAAGACCACTTTTAACTGGGAGACCAGTGTGGGACGGTAATGGCTCAAGAGTGTCCCTTGCATCATCAGAATCCTCAACATTTTCAAGGCTCTCAACCTTACTATCCTGTTCTTTCTTTTTCTTGAGAATAAGAGAGTTGTTTATTCAAAATAAAATATATTTACATTTGACTTTTATGATTCATGAAACATCTTAAGATATACAATAAATATTCAAGAATATTACATATTAAAATCAAATCAACACAATTAGTATCATGAGTCAAGATCATGATGACTCACCTCATCAGTACTAGGTGCTGATGAGCCTTCCCTTTCTCTCTCTTTAATAGATGGCTCCCGGAGGTCTGTCATGGAAGTAGCAGTGGAGAAATTGTATGGTGTTTCATATGGTGTTCCTTCAGTGCAATAGGTCTTGACAGAGTCATCATGTATTGAGGGCTCAAAGAATTGGGAAGAGGGTTCTTGGGGAGGTTTGGGAGGGCGTCGGTACAAGGCAGCTTCATCGCTATCACGTTCTTCTGAATACCTACAAGGGTAAACACTTTTATAATAAAAAGATTAATGTTTCCTAGCATACCTAAATGAGGCTAAGAGAAAGACATATAATTGCAGTATTAGTTTCATGTATATAACATTTGAACGTTAATTATTCAATATCCCACAGAAAAGTACAGCAAAACAAATTCCTTTCTCTGATGGCTTGTTTATCCTAACTGTTAATTCAAGACACTAAATAACTTCAGAAGCTTTTATAACTGTAGTATGAAGACAAAGTCTAGCTTTGCAAAGCTATCAAATGGCACGATGCATTATGCTGTAAACTTAAAACTAAATACCACATACTGTTGTGTTATCAATGTCCAAATTGGAACTAAATAAAAAACAAAACATTTTTAAGCAATTACACATAAATTCAAAAAAATAACAGATGGAATGATAGGCTCTCTTCTGAGTCTGAATACGGTTAAACTGAAAGTATAGCAGCTCTAATGTCCTGTTTAGACATTGTTTTGGAATATGGTCAATATAGTATACATAAAAATTGTGCATTGACTTCCAATTCTCTGCAGATAATCAAAAACCAGCTGGTTCTTGATAGACTAAATGAATACCAATTTTCCTTGTTACTTTATCTAACCATTATATAGCAGGGTACTCCAAGACACTATGTCTAGTAAGAGCCAGACTATATTTGATAAGTAAAAGGCTAACAAAAAGGGTAGGAGACACTTTGGTTGCAACTTTATCTCACACTAGAGGATCTGATCGCATCTCAATAAATGTTCATTTTCTAGACCTAACAGTTTTTTTTTTTTTTTTTTTTTTTTGCTTTGTCGCTGTCTCCCACGTTTGCAAGGTAGGGCAAGGAAACAGACGAAAGAAATGGCCCAACCCAACCCCATACACATGTATATACATACATCCACACACACAAATATACATTTTTTTTTTTTTTTTTTTTTTTTTTTATACTTTGTCGCTGTCTCCCGCGTTTGCGACACACGCAAATATACATACCTACACAGCTTTCCATGGTTTACCCCAGACGCTTCACATGCCCTGATTCAATCCACTGACAGCACGTCAACCCCGGTATACCACATCGATCCAATTCACTCTGTTCCTTGCCCTCCTTTCACCCTCCTGCATGTTCAGGCCCCGATCACACAAAATCTTTTTCACTCCATCTTTCCACCTCCAATTTGGTCTCCCACTTCTCCTCGTTCCCTCCACCTCCGACACATATATCCTCTTGGTCAATCTTTCCTCACTCATTCTCTCCATGTGCCCAAACCATTTCAAAACACCCTCTTCTGCTCTCTCAACCACGCTCTTTTTATTTCCACACATCTCTCTTACCCTTACGTTACTTACTCGATCAAACCACCTCACACCACACATTGTCCTCAAACATCTCATTTCCAGCACATCCATCCTCCTGCGCACAACTCTATCCATAGCCCACGCCTCGCAACCATACAACATTGTTGGAACCACTATTCCTTCAAACATACCCATTTTTGCTTTCCGAGATAATGTTCTCGACTTCCACACATTCTTCAAGGCTCCCAGGATTTTCGCCCCCTCCCTCACCCTATGATCCACTTCCGCTTCCATGGTTCCATCCGCTGCCAGATATCTAAAACACTTTACTTCCTCCAGTTTTTCTCCATTCAAACTTACCTCCCAATTGACTTGACCCTCAACCCTACTGTACCTAATAACCTTGCTCTTATTCATATTTACTCTTAACTTTCTTCTTTCACACACTTAAAACTATCTATACAAAATTATATACTTTGGTTCCCCCTCAAAACTTCATTAATATGTTGATAATGATATTATAGTTTTAAATTTCTCATTTATTGCTACATAATTCATATCTAGCTCTGAGGCTCCTATATATTTGGCATTTCATTATTACATGTTCCTCAGTAATATTGCAATTGGAGATGTCACGTATTGAGGCAAGTCTCTTCTTCATCAAGTGACTGTGGATCATCAAGAAATTGCCTCAAAAGGCAAATTCTTGTTAAAGGAGGAATGCCATACCTCAACACCTTTCTTTATCCTCAATAACTGTCATTTACTTTGGCATCCAAGTCTAACTTGCCTTTAATAACCAACATAATTTCTTAATCTACTTATAAAATCACTGAGTTACAACTTTAAAGTATGTATGCAACAGAAAAAGTGAACCTAGTGGATTCACATAACAGTAACTCATATAGCGTTTGAAGTAAATCAATTGTACAGTTACAAAAAAACACCATTTCCTGCTACCCTGGCATTTAACTCCCTTTGACATCACCATGCCTACTTATCCACCTACAAAATATTACTAAGTCACAATCTTCTCCTTAAACACTTTGTCAAGACTAGCACTATCAAATTCGAAAGGAAACTCCAGACTTATAATACCATAACACAAAATACCTATACTCCTGTTTCCCTCAATTCTGCTACTAGAAGAGCTGCCATTTTGATTCAGCCTAATAAAACAGAGCAGAGAAATATGTTAGAACCATACTTATTGCTCTTGAGCTGGGAGAAACCATAACCACACTTATATCTCTTGAGCTAGGAGAAACCACAACCACACTTATTGCTCTGGAGCTGGGAGAAACCACAGCCACTGATTGTTTAATTATCTGTTACCCTTTATATTCAGTTTGCCTTACAAACCATGATCTCAGAATGTAATTTGCCTATCTCTAAACAGACACATATATGTTAGCATTTTTGTCCAAAGGATTCAAATTAAACTACTATGGATTCCCTCTCACAAGTTCTGGGGGCAAGACAAAAAGTGGATGCATTTGTTATACACACACTCGATAAACAAAAGCTGCTGAAAACAACAACTGGTTTTCAATTAAGAAATCTTAAAAATGCAATTAGGAAGAAACTAAAAGATCTCTTTACAGCAGACAGACAAGTGCAAACAGGCACCAGTGGATCAATTTTCCATCAAAGTGATATGTTTCTTGTTAAATATGTGTATGGAGAAAGAAACAAAATCAGTAGATTACAAGATGTTGTCATTGCTATATCAAGACTAAGCTTTATGCACTATGTGTGCTTTGCCCTATCTGAAAATATTAAGCATATGAAATGTAAGTTTTGTGTCCAGAGATATGGATACACACTACAACACTTTTCTTGGATTGAAAAAAAAAGTCATTTAAGGAGGGATCCAAATAAACCTTCAAGAGTTGACATAACACCTTATTGTTGATAAAACACTTTCATAATGAAGAAAATGTATCCATTTTTTGCATCAAGTGGATAAATCAAATATATGAAAGAAGGGACCTTACATAATGAACCTTTCTATAATTTCAAAAGTTTATGATTATGAAATCATCTGCATACTTTGACCTTCGTAATCTTTAAGCACTAATACTTCCAGATTCAGCAAGGGAGTGCAAAGTTACACAATCACTGACTGCAGCAAAAATCAAAATAATTTAAAGAGTACATATTTGGTGCCTTCACATTGGAAGTTACATACTGGGTACAATGGGTACTGAGATATGCTGAATCCGTATTTGAAGTGTTGTAGAGATGGGTGGTGTTCAGAATGCAGAAAAGAAAATTTCACTCATACATGCCTGGGGAGTGCACTTTCAGCCAGATATATGAATGGTGGAGTAGAATTTACAATTGAGCTGGGGAGGCATTTGTTTTGTGCTTGTCTAAGATATGTAGATTTTTTTTTTTTTCTTTGTCGCTGTCTCCCGCGTTTGCGAGGTAGCGCAAGGAAACAGACGAAAGAAATGGCCCAACCCACCCCCATACACATGTATATACATACGTCCACACACGCAAATATACATACCTACACAGCCCTCCATGGTTTACCCCAGACGCTTCACATGCCTTGATTCAATCCACTGACAGCACGTCAACCCCGGTATACCACATCGCTCCAATTCACTCTATTCCTTGCCCTCCTTTCACCCTCCTGCATGTTCAGGCCCCGATCACACAAAATCTTTTTCACTCCATCTTTCCACCTCCAATTTGGTCTCCCTCTTCTCCTCGTTCCCTCCACCTCCGACACATATATCCTCTTGGTCAATCTTTCCTCACTCATTCTCTCCATGTGACCAAACCATTTCAAAACACCCTCTTCTGCTCTCTCAACCACGCTCTTTTTATTTCCACACATCTCTCTTACCCTTACGTTACTTACTCGATCAAACCACCTCACACCACACATTGTCCTCAAACATCTCATTTCCAGCACATCCATCCTCCTGCGCACAACTCTATCCATAGTCCACGCCTCGCAACCATACAACATTGTTGGAACCACTATTCCTTCAAACATACCCATTTTTGCTTTCCGAGATAATGTTCTAGACTTCCACACATTCTTCAAGGCTCCCAGAATTTTCACCCCCTCCCCCACCCTATGATCCACTTCCGCTTCCATGGTTCCATCCGCTGCCAGATCCACTCCCAGATATCTAAAACACTTCACTTCCTCCAGTTTTTCTCCATTCAAACTCACCTCCCAATTGACTTGACCCTCAACCCTACTGTACCTAATAACCTTGCTCTTATTCACATTTACTCTTAACTTTCTTCTTTCACACACTTTACCAAACTCAGTCACCAGCTTCTGCAGTTTCTCACATGAATCAGCCACCAGCGCTGTATCATCAGCGAACAACAACTGACTCACTTCCCAAGCTCTCTCATCCCCAACAGACTTCATACTTGCCCCTCTTTCCAAAACTCTTGCATTCACCTCCCTAACAACCCCATCCATAAACAAATTAAACAACCATGGAGACATCACACACCCATGCCGCAAACCTACATTCACTGAGAACCAATCACTTTCCTCTCTTCCTACACGTACACATGCCTTACATCCTCGATAAAAACTTTTCACTGCTTCTAACAACTTGCCTCCCACACCATATATTCTTAATACCTTCCACAGAGCATCTCTATCAACTCTATCATATGCCTTCTCCAGATCCATAAATGCTACATACAAATCCATTTGCTTTTCTAAGTATTTCTCACATACATTCTTCAAAGCAAACACCTGATCCACACATCCTCTACCACTTCTGAAACCACACTGCTCTTCCCTAATCTGATGCTCTGTACATGCCTTCACCCTCTCAATCAATACCCTCCCATATAATTTGCCAGGAATACTCAACAAACTTATACCTCTGTAATTTGAGCACTCACTCTTATCCCCTTTGCCTTTGTGCAATGGCACTATGCAAGCATATATACAATCATAAAAGTTCTCACATAAAAGAAACTTGTAGAGAAACCAACATACAAATGCTGAATGTAAGGGAACAACTGATTTTCACACTGGTTCTGAGGTAATCCAGAGAGCTGGATAAGCAAATCCAGCATATCAATCATACATTTTGGTTTCCTTACTAAATCTAACCTTTTCAGTAACTGAGACCATGAAGAATCTGAATGGGTTTTCAAGATCCAGCGCATAAAATGTATCAATATCTATAAGGCAGTTGATAAGCTGGACCCTCCTCTTCTAGCAACTAATTTTGAACATATGTCCTATATGGGCAGTCTACACAATGCCTACAACTACTGTCAACTGGTGAGCTTTTTCCACTTGCTATCATTTTTCCATTAATATTTGGAAATTTGGTCCAGTTTACCTAGCTGTAGATAAAAAATAAAGGATATTGCTGGAATCACAATGGGAAGTGTAATTTCATAGCCTACATAATTAACCTTTACATTTCAGTATATCTCAAACACCAATATTCGTCTTTCAACATCTGAATCAATTTTCTTTTCTAATCCCTCTTTCAAAATTCCCTCGACAGATCTTTCGATACTTCTACCAACTCTTGAATTATAAGTGCATTATGGTTGACCATTCTCACCCCTCTAATTGTCATCCTACTGCTTTAACATCTAAAACTTCCAAAGTCTTTGAATTCCTCTTCAACTCCCATATCCTTAAACACAGAAACTCACAGTCTTCTCTTTGATCACAAGTATGGCTTCTGTAAGGCATGATACACTGGTGATATTCTTTCATATCTTACTAATGTCTGAACATCATCCCTGAAAGGTTCTGGGTAGTCATGTGTAGTTGCCCTTAATATAACAGAAGCTTCTGACAGAGTGTAACACAGAGGTCTCGTCTCTCAGCTCCCCTCTTTTGGTTTCCCTTACTCACACTGCTTCTTCATATCTAGCTTCCTCTCTGGCCAATTTATCTCTGTGGTTGGTGATGAATTACCCTATCCAACTTTCTCCATTTAATGATTTCCTCTCTTCTACAAATAATCAAATGCACTCATAGGCTGACAACTCAACACTGCATTCACCACAGCCAATTCTGCTCCTTCTCTCACTCGATCTGCATCTCATTTTGACACTGCTTCCTCAATAAACTCAGACTTGGATATGATATCTCAGTGGGTGAGATGCAACCTAACCCAATTTCTATCCATCTCTCTATTGGAAACTCCTCACAACTGTCATCTCTCCTTTGACGGTCCTGTAATTCCACCTCTAAACTCAATGAACATACTTGGCATTACAAAAACATCCATTCTTTCTTGGGAACTCCATATTATGGGAATAGCTAAGTCTGCCTCCAAGAAACTGGGAGTCCTATTTAGATGTTGAAACTTCTTTTCTTCTGAGCAGGTGCACCATTTATGCAAGACCGATTCGTCCTTGTATGGAGTACTGCTCTTGCATCAAGGGTGGTACTAGCTCTGCATCCTAAATTGACATAGTTGAGCTGAAAGCAGTCTGAATTATAAACTGTCCTGGACTAACTTCCAAACTTGATCCTCTTGCCCTATGCCACAATAGTTAATACTTTGACTTTTGCTTCTGAGAGCTGGCTGCTTATGTTCTCCCAACTAGCTAAACCACACAATAATTGGCAAGCTGCTGTGTCACATGATTACTGTGTGGCTGTTGGTAATTCAAGGGTGGGCCATTTTGATAACTACATATTCTTTCCCTACACCTTGATGTTTTGGAACTTTCTAACTTCCTGTGTCATTTCCAATAAGTATGACCAGGTAAATATTAAAAGACGGGTTTTCAATTTCTCCAAAATTCACTTATGCTTTCCCTTGTGACCTCTTTTTCCCTTTCATAATCCTCTCTATATTTCAATTATGGCCCAGCCTTAATATGGACTTTTGTCTGTGGAAAAAAGAGAAAAAAATATAAAAAAAAAAAGTCACTCAGAAGTCTGCTAATCATTACACATACCTGGTACACTGTCAGTAGTTGTTTTTCTCTAACATCATGCAATCTTAGTCCATTTCAAAACCCCAACTATTTGACTTTTAATTTTTCAACATTCAAGGCAATTTTGGGATACGACTCCTAACAATATGTGCTAGAGCACTGTATGATATGAAAAATGACAAATATATTTCTACGAATGATTTGATCTTTCATGTTTCAATCCTTACATTATAAATAATTTTCCATCAAAATTCATATTTTCTTAAATTTCAGTATTGGAAAATCAAAGACCATGTTCATAAATCAGGCAGGTACTATGATGCTATGGCATTCCTACATTCTAAAGAAAACTGTGCTTTATCCAGTATAACACACCTGTTGCAGCCACCTGTATTTTTATTATTTCAAAAGTTTCATTTATTCTGTTGTATACAAAAGGTGGTAGAATAAATTGGATGAGATCTCAGCAATTCCTTTCTGCTATCAATTGCAGACATAAACACTGAAGGTGAATACAGAGAAATTGCAAAGCATCAATCACTGTTAAGTGAGTAGCTTCTTTCTATCATATATGATAACTTCGGAGATGATGAAATAATGTGTGCATAAATTTCACATGAATGGTCTTTCAGATCACGGCAAAAGCAAAGTACTTTTCAGCAAAGACACATTACATGGCGATACAGAAGTAAAAATCATAATATCTAGCAAAAAGCCTATAATAAAAAAGCTAAAACTAAGAGTACCAGCATATCACAGGATTTACAAACCAATGATGATTATTCATTTTTTCCACTCTTATCTTGAGATAAGATCTTGTTTCTGCCTTGTACCGGTCCCTTGTACTGCTACTGATTAGCTTCAGGTAACTCCACCAGTACCAGAGCCTGACCCAATAGCACACTGTTCCAAGGTTAATGGCAAGATGATATACAATACAAAAAATTCTACTTTCCTTCCTTTGTAGTGTCTAACACAAAAAACGATTCCAATAAACTCTCAATAATTCTGTTTATGATCAATTCTAAGAGTAAGTTTTAATCCAATTACCATAAAATCAAAAGAAAATATCTTTTAAAGGGGTACAAATGAATTTTATAATTAAGGCATGAAAGTATTATAAAAGAATCATATTCCCTACACAGAGATATTTTGATATCAGTTACAGATTATAACATACCTTAGACTGAAGTTTGTTGGCTGGTCTAGGTCTGTTTCTGTGTAACCAGTGAAGTTTTCTGACTCTCTCTCAGCTTCTGCATGTGGTTCAGTTTTTCTTGTTTCTCTTCTCTCCACCACATAATTGTCTATCTTTGGTACTGGTCTCTCTGTACTCTGTGACATGCTAGCCATTGACTCATTAGTTGGGGTTTTCATTGTTGTTCCTGCACCGCACTTGAGGCTGTAATTGAGTGGCTCTTCCTGAGCATCATTTTCAATGTCCACCTCAGCCAGATTGCGACTATAGTTCACATATTTGCTATAATAATTATAATGAGCTTCACTGTGTGGCTGCTGCTGCTGTTGCTTTCCACTAGCAAAACTCCTTCCAGCTCCACTCCTTTCTTCTTCACTAGTGGTGGATGACCGTCTACGGGGACTAAATGGAGGCTGGGGAACTGGAGAATGGAATGATCCAGGTCGGTTACCATTGGCACCATTACCGCTAATTGCATCATTAAATGGTACAGGTTCATTTGACTGACGATTGTAAATATCTTTCATGTTTCGAACACGTGAAGCAAATATTTCATCAGCACTTCCATTGAATTCTTTGGAATCTAGGTGTCTCTGTAGCTCATCTTGGCTCATATGTGCAATATCTGGTACACAATGTGATGGAGGAGCCATAGATCTAAGTGATAAATCTAAAGGTCTTCCATTTTCTCCAATGCCTTCACGACCATTTTGCTGATGATGTCGCATTAATATATGCCTCATTCGATCATGAGAGTTATCAGAGTGAGTTGAAGATATGGAGTCCCTGCTTTCCGACCTTAACACATTATTATACTGTGCTCCTAAAGAGTGAAACATAGGTCTAGTACCTGGGTAGTATTGTGATGCATCTCCAGGTGGACCATAGAAATGAGGATCACTACCCTGAGGATGAGTTGGAGAGGAACGTGGTGATGTCTCAATGTTATCACATGTCTCAGAAAGGGAAGGGTCTAATTCCTGCTCAAGAGCCTTCTGTTTACGAGCTTGCAAGGAAGGCAGACCCATGCCGTGTCGAGGGTCCGTCAGAGACATGCCCTCTGGCCGTGCCTGTAACAAGTTCTTGAGAGCTGCACTAGATCCCATGGATATCATCTTGTGTTTTGAATTAATCAGTGATCGTAACATTGGGACAGCACCAAGCTCCCACAGTGTGCGCTGGTCTTCACTGCATCTTGCTGAGAGGTTCCACAAAGTTCCACAGGCATTGCTCACCACAGTCAAGCTTGGTGAACGCAGCTGACCCAACAACGTATTCAATGTATTGTGTTCCCTTAGAACCTGCCTGTAAATTGAAAACCAAGTTACAAAAATTTCACATATGTTTAAATAATCTAATCTTCACTACATCTTTTGCTTAAATTGCATCATAAAATGTCCTGAGTATCAAAAAAATCACCATCTTCATCAAAAACCCAGGTTAACCTTATGATTAGAGATAACTTGAAATATCTATGTGATTTTGGGTGCCTCTACAACCCTCTCTCTGAATAATAATTTTTTCTTTGGCCACTTTTGCAGTGGAATACTAATTTTCAATTCCTTGACCATCAACAGTTTTCCTTAATATCTAAATTTTTTTATGGTTCCTACTTCTAAATAATCCTTTATCTAGTACATATAGGCAGTGACTATTTTCTTTATGCAATAACCATAGCAACATCTATGATCCATTCTTTTATGTTCTTAGCAATGCTGTTGGTATAAGAACTTGCTAACATTAAAGGAAAATTATAAAAATTTTGTTTTAAAGATTATGCACAAGCCACCCAGCTCTGCATGCATGTAAAAACATATGAAGAGGGAAATTATCTTTGGGGATTGGGGGAGAGAATACTATTCAAATGTATTGGAATAGGTGACTATCAAGGGAGTCACTGGAAAGCCTCTCCTACTGTATTATTACTTTCCTAAAGACAGAATAGAAGAAGGATTCATGGAAGTTTAGTGGTACTTTCTCAATAAGAATGGGCAGTAGTGAAGAAGGCATGAAAAAGTTCAAAACATCTGATGAAATCAAAATTTTTCATTATCTACAAAATGTGAAAACAGCTAAATCATCTGTACTAAAACATTTTTCACCTCAATGAATTGTACATAATCTTCTCTCTATTTTTGCACTATATTACCTTCCTCAAAATTCAGAACAAGATGAAAAATGCATAAACTTTCTCAAACAATGTCAGCTACAAAATATATCCATGTTCAAGACCCAAGTCATGCATGTGAAGCAGCCTATCATGACAGACAAAGTCAGGGACCTCATTCCTGCCAAACCCTATTATTCCTTCCTGTAAATAATGAACTTCAAACAGACTTCAAATTTAACAGTAGGCACGTGGAAGTATAGCTCATTCTTTTCAATCTTCTCTTCCAAATAAAAGAAATTATTTTCAACTCCAAAGAGCTTTGCTTTCTGCTTTATGAAAAGAGCTTAGATGACCAATATCAGACAAAAGGCACAGTCTGTACCACAGAAGGATCCTTCACTTGTGAGATACTCACACAAAAATATATAATCAGCCATAAACAAGAACAAATGAAAATGGTTACCATTAACCCTTTCCATACAACTGGAGAAAATCTCCTTCTTTATATATATTCATTATCTAATACTTAATTGCTGTTTCATACATCTGCAAAGTAGCACCAGGCAACAGACAAAGAATGGCCCATCCACTCATATACACATATAAATATATACATCAACACCCATACACACACATATACATACATATACATACACAGACATATATATATATATACACATGTACATATTCATACTTGTTTGCCTTCATCCATTCCCGGCATCACCCCGTCATTTCCCACGTCAGCAAGGTAGCACCAGGAAGCAGGCAAAGAAAGACCCATCCACTCAAATTTTTTTTTTTTTTTTGGGGGGCTTTGTCGCTGTCTCCCGCGTTTGCGAGGTAGCGCAAGGAAACAGACGAAAGAAATGGCCCAACCCACCCCCATACACATGTATATACATACATCCACACACGCAAATATACATACCTACACAGCATTCCATGGTTTACCCCAGACGCTTCACATGCCCTGATTCAATCCACTGACAGCACGTCAACCCCGGTATACCACATCGATCCAATTCACTCTATTCCTTGCCCTCCTTTCAACCTCCTGCATGTTCAGGCCCCGATCACACAAAATCTTTTTCACTCCATCTTTCCACCTCCAATTTGGTCTCCCACTTCTCCTCGTTCCCTCCACCTCCGACACATATATCCTCTTGGTCAATCTTTCCTCACTCATTCTCTCCATGTGCCCAAACCATTTCAAAACACCCTCTTCTGCTCTCTCAACCACGCTCTTTTTATTTCCACACATCTCTCTTACCCATATGTTACTTACTCGATCAAACCACCTCACACCACACATTGTCCTCAAACATCTCATTTCCAGCACATCCTCCTGCGCCTAACTCTATCCATAGCCCACGCCTCGCAACCATACAACATTGTTGGAACCACTATTCCTTCAAACATACCCATTTTTGCTTTCCGAGATAATGTTCTCGACTTCCACACATTCTTCAAGGCTCCTAGAATTTTCGCCCCCTCCCCCACCCTATGATCCACTTCCGCTTCCATGGTTCCATCCGCTGCCAGATCCACTCCCAGATATCTAAAACACTTTACTTCCTCCAGTTTTTCTCCATTCAAACTTACCTCCCAATTGACTTGACCCTCAACCCTACTGTACCTAATAACCTTGCTCTTATTCACATTTACTCTTAACTTTCTTCTTTCACACACTTTACCAAACTCAGTCACCAGCTTCTGCAGTTTCTCACATGAATCAGCCACCAGCGCTGTATCATCAGCGAACAACAACTGACTCACTTCCCAAGCTCTCTCATCCCCAACAGACTTCATACTTGCCCCTCTTTCCAAAACTCTTGCATTCACCTCCCTAACAACACCATCCATAAACAAATTAAACAACCATGGAGACATCACACACCCCTGCCGCAAACCTACATTCACTGAGAACCAATCACTTTCCTCTCTTCCTACACGTACACATGCCTTATATCCTCGATAAAAACTTTTCACTGCTTCTAACAACTTGCCTCCCACACCATATATTCTTAATACCTTCCACAGAGCATCTCTATCAACTCTATCATATGCCTTCTCCAGATCCATAAATGCTACATACAAATCCATTTGCTTTTCTAAGTATTTCTCACATACATTCTTCAAAGCAAACACCTGATCCACACATCCTCTACCACTTCTGAAACCACACTGCTCTTCCCCAATCTGATGCTCTGTACATGCCTTCACCCTCTCAATCAATACTCTCCCATATAATTTACCAGGAATACTCAACAAACTTATACCTCTGTAATTTGAGCACTCACTCTTATCCCCTTTGCCTTTGTACAATGGCACTATGCACGCATTCCGCCAATCCTCAGGCACCTCACCATGAGTCATACATACATTAAATAACCTTACCAACCAGTCAACAATACAGTCACCCCCTTTTTTTATAAATTCCACTGCAATACCATCCAAACCTGCTGCCTTGCTGGCTTTCATCTTCCGCAAAGCTTTTACTACCTCTTCTCTGTTTACCAAATCATTTTCCCTAACCCTCTCACTTTGCACACCACCTCGACCAAAACACCCTATATCTGCCACTATATCATCAAACACATTCAACAAACCTTCAAAATATTTACTCCATCTCCTTCTCACATCATCACTACTTTATCACCTCCCCATTTGCACCCTTCACTGAAGTTCCCATTTGCTCCCTTGTCTTATGCACTTTATTTACCTCCTTCCAGAAATCTTTTTATTCTCCCTCAAATTTATCTACATTTATTCATTCTACTTGATTGCCATTTCCAACATCAGCAAGGTAGTGCCAATTCAAGGGAGAAACTGTAGAAGCTGGTGTCTAAGTTTGGGAGTGTGTGTGAAAGGAGAAAAATAAAAGTAAATGTGAATAGAATAAGGTTTTTAGGTTAAGGAGTGCAAAGAAACACATTAGTTGCTATGTAAATCTGAATGGAGAAAATTTGTAGGATAAGAAGGGTTGTAGATATTTAAGACTGGACATGGCAGTTATTGGAACCATGGGAGCTGAGGTGAGTCAGAAGGTGGGTGAGGGGGTGATGGTCCTGGAAGCAATGAGGAATAAGTGGACAGAGAGGTCACTTCCTGAGAGGGCAAAAATGGGTATATTTGAAAAGACATTAGTCATGACAGAGTTGTATGGACGTGAGGCACTGGCTATCCATGATTATGAACTGACGAAGGTAACTGTGTTTGAAACGAAATGCTTGAAGACAGTATGTAATGAAGAGAGTTGACTGATTAAAAAATGATAAGGTAAGAGAGAGGTGTGATAATAAGAAGAGTATGGTTGAAAGAACTCATGAGGGGTGAGCTAAAATGGTTTGGGCATTTGAAGAAAATGCAAGAGAAGAGGTTGACAACAGAGATATTTGTCAGAAGTGAATGTGATGAATAGAACAGACTATAGATGCAAGGATGGAGTGAATATATTCTAAGTGCTCAGGGTCTGAACCTATACAAGGATGAAAGGTGTGCATAGGATAGAGTTAATTGGAGCGATGTGGCACACAGAAGGCAATGTGTTGTCAATGGACTGAACCATAACAAATGAAGTAGCCTGAGGAAACCATGGAAATGGTCTGTGGGGACTGACTGTGGATAGGGGCATGTCATTTGGGTACATTACATATGAGGCCATTTCTTTGTCTGTTCCTCGCACTGCCTTGTCAATGAGGGAAACAGCAAACAATTGTGAAAGAAAAAAGGAAAAAAACTTCAAATATTTCTAAATTCTTTATAATCATCACTTTGCTCTTTTACACCATTTTCACTTGTCTCACCACTTCTATGTCTTTGCTATCACTGCTGACTACTTATTCCCCAACTAATTCAACCCTCAAGGGCACTTGCCTCTTATATACCTCCATAATACAGGTTGAGTGTTTGCAAAGATTCACCAAGACTTATCCTGGCAGGACTTTTGTCAATGACAACCTGATCTAAGAATGCCATTACTGGCACCTGTCAGGTGTGTGTTCTCAGGGTGCCATTACAGTATAGGCTGGGCCCAGGTGTGACTGTAAGTGTATGGGCCCTTTTAGGATGATGTGTTGTGTATGATGGGGAAAAAAAAAAGACACAGATGTAGGTAGAACTGATGCAAATACAAGAAATGAGTTCTGGGCAACTTCAGTAATAAATGTTGAAAACCAATAAATGACAATATAAAATCGTACCATGATCAAACAAAGTTAGAGAAGGGAAAGTATTGTTACAATCTCTTGACGTAAAACATGTTTGACTCAATTTCAACCTGAAACTGAGTTCAGGTCAATAAAACTAATGGTAAGCATGAAGGAAACTGATATCAGAAACCTGACTTTAATCAAACATGTAACCTCAGAAAGTCTGATAAAAATTCAAGCTCTATCTTTTAGAAGATCATGAATGGAAAGTGAAGTTCAGGACAGACATATTAATTTACCAACAAGAACAACAGTTCATAGTACTTGTGGAATAGGGGATAGGGGAGAAAGAATACTTCCCACGTATTCCCTGCGTGTCGTAGAAGGCGACTAAAAGGGGAGGGAGCGGGGGGCTGGAAATCCTCCCCTCTCACTTTTTTTTTTCCCCCAAAAGAGGGAACAGAGAAGGGGCCCAGGTGAGGATATTCCCTCAAGGGCCCAGTCCTCTGTTCTCAACGCTACCTCGCTAATGCGGGAAATGGCGAATAGTATGAAAGAAGAAAAGAAAAGTACTTGTGGAATAAATACAGCATTATGAGAGTACATACCTAAGATCTTCTCTGACAGCAATATGACTAGAAATATTCCTGAGAATTCCACCTCCATTCTCAACAATGGCAAGGGTTTTAGACTGAGACTTGTAGGTCAGTGTGTTGCAGATAAATGCTAAGGCTCCTTCAACTGCGCATATTTCAGCCTGAAAGGCAAAACCTTCCTTCTATTACATGTGGTTGAAGAACTTTGATAATATATGGCCCTACCTGTCAAAAGCAAAATTTTGTTTTCCTGTTAGCATGTGAAAAGTCAGTAAATTTCTTTACTCTTTTGCTATATGCATTCACATGATACAGAACTGACAATATACTTCTACTGCAAAGATACTTTGATAAATCATCCTTAGGTATTACTCCATACATGCTAACAATTACACAAGAGCCAATATTTCAGTTAGTGTAAATCATAACAAAGTACAGAAACGCACCTTGTTAATACTACAGTGAGCTGAAAGATTCCACACAGCAGACAAAATGACCTTCAGTGTGGATTCCTTTCGTGCAGAAAGGGCAGCAAGCATAAGAATTGACACTGCTCCAACATCCCTCAAGCTTGCTTTACTTGCTCCATCTGCTCTCCAAGACAGATTCCGCAACACACTGGCAGTCACCTAGAGTGTAAAAGTTCACACAGCATATATAAATATCTTCATATTTCTAGATAAATGGTAACAGGAGTTCCCTGAATGCTTTTCATTCTATGGACAAATTCTTTTTGAAGATAAGAAATCATAATTAAGGCTATAGCTTGCCAAGCAAAGACTTCTACAAACACTATATTAAAACACCACACAGTTTATATTTTACAAATACTATGATTTAACTCTTCATCCATGTACAATTACATAGAAAAATAATTTGATAACACAATGCTGTGACAGAACCAAGCAAATATATCTATCTTAGATGCATTCTATGGCTCAAACATTCATAAACATTTTAAGCAGAAATGCATGGCTTCTACATATTTGAAGTACCTTTCATTACATAAGCTTACTACATATTCAGTATGTAGTAAGCATATAAGTGTTGGCAAGTGAGAAGATGAATCAGAAAGATTGCAAGGAATATGAAAGAAGGATGATAGAAAGTTTAGATGAAATTGCAATAAATGTATGAATGCAGTCATGTGTGAATGAAGTACTGAAAATGTTTACAGACTGTTCCAGGTTTTGAGATACAAAAATAATAGGGCAAATGCATGGTGGATACATGGAAATAAAAATGCTGTGGCAAAGAAGAAAAAGGAACATGGTAAATTGCTCAAAAGGAATGTACAAGTTGATCTTCAATAAAAGAGGAGGGTAGAATATAAGTTGTGTAAGCAGAATGTTGAGAAGCTGACAGAGGAAGCTATGGAAGAGTAGATGAAGATTTGAAAGAAAGTTAAGTAAAAAGTTTAGTTAATACAAGAAACTGTCCTGGAAGTAGGTGAAAAAGGAAAGAGGTGGATGTAAAAGTGGAAGTGTAAATGTAAGAAGTAAGGAAGGAGAGTTGCTGAATCAAAAGGGGGAAGTGAAAGGAAGATGGAGAGAGTATCTTAAAGAAGTGATGAATGTGGGAGAAGGTTAGGAAGCAGCTGTTACATGCATGGGTATGGAAGAAGGAAAGAAAAGGAGACAAGTATAAGGGCCCATAGCAAGAAGGATGATAATGAGGCTGAAGGTAAGAAAGACACCTGGAATGGATGGGATTATAGTTGAAATGTTGAAGTACAGAGCAGGTGTAGAGTGGATACATTTGATATGTAATTTAGCATATAAAAAACACAAAGGAATACCAAGAAATTCAAACAGCAACAGACCATTGGGTCTTTTCATGGCTGTCTGTGATAGTGGAAACAAAAGGTTGTACGTAAGTATTGGGTTAAAGCTATTATAGCTCCTTTATTCAAAGAAAATGGAGCTAAGGATGTATGTAGTAATCATAGAGGAATAAGTCTGTTCAGTATACCAAGAAAATTGTATGCAAGTGCAGAGTGAGATAGCGATGAAAATTGACTAAATGCATAATAAATGAGGAACAAGGGGGTTTTAGGAAAAGCAGGAGATGTGTGGGTCAGATTTTTGTGATGAAAATAAGTGTGAAAAAGTATTTAATGAAAAGTAAGAGCAGTATGCAGCTTTTATGGATGTGGAGAAAGCTTGCGACACAGTTGAATGGGATGCTTTATGGGATGTGTTAAGATTATATGGGATAGAGGAACAACAGTAGGATGGTGTGAAAGCTTTCTCCTGAGGAGCAAATACATGTGTAAGAGTGGACGGAAAGTTGAGTGAAAATTTTGGTATACATGTAGGTGTCAGACAGGGATATGTGATGCCACTGTGTGATGTGACACACCCATAATGACCCAAGTAGTAGGGTTGGGTTTTGTTATCCGAGTGTCCTCTAACTCCATGTGGGTTACTGAACTACCCTCATTGCCTGCTTCATTACCGTGTAAGATGTGATCCTGTTAACATCTTCTGGTGTCTCAGAATATTTTCCTCCATCTGTGATCAGTTACCATTTGCTTCTAAAGATGTGCTTAAATACATGAAAGCATTTAAGCAAATTTTCCAGCTTTGATTTCATTATGTGGACTACAAGTTCATAAGGATATTAGGTTCAGTAGGGTTGAGGGACAAGTTAATTGGGATGCAAGCTTGAATGGAGAATAATTGGAGGAAATAAAGTGTCTTAGATATCTGGGAGTGGCCATAGCAGCAAACAGAACCATGAAAGTGAATGTGAGTCACAGGGTGGGAAAGGGGGCGAAGGTTCTGGGAGCGATGAAGAATGTGTGAAAGGAGAGAACATTATCTTGGAGCAAGAATGGGTACGTATGATGGAATAGTAGTTTCAACAATATCATATAGTTGCTTGGCATGGGCTATATAGATAGGGTTGTATGGAGGAAGTTGGATGTGTTGGAAATGAAATGTTGGAGGACAATATGTGGTGTGAGGTGGTTTGATCGAGTAAGTAATGAAAGGGTAAGAGAGATGTGTGAAAATGAAAAGAGTGTGGCTGAGAGAGCAGAAGAGGGTGTGTTGAAATGGTATGGGCATATGGAGAGAATGAGTGAGGAAAGATTGACAAAGAGCATATATGTGTAGATGTGGAGGGAACAAGAAGCGGAAGACCAAGTTACATCTCCCAGTCATTTGCACTATTTCCCTGCAAAAATCATCCAAATGCCTCTATCTTCTCTTTCACTAACAATCTTACTACTTCATCCCACCACTCACTACCCTTTCTTATCTGCCCACCTCCCATGCTTCTCATGCCACAAGCATCTCAAGCATCTTTTGCGCAAGCCATCACTGTTTCCCTAAATACATCCCATTTTTTCCATTCTGCACTCAGTCTCTCCTGGTACTTCCTCACACAAGTCTCCTTCCAAAGCTCAATTACTCTCATCACTCTCTTCAACCCAACATTCTCTCTTCTTTTCTGAAAACCTCTACAAATCTTCACCTTCGCCTCCACAAGATAATGATCAGACATCTCTCCAGATGCACCTCTAAGCACATTAACATCCAAAAGTCTCTCTTTCATGCACCTATCAATTAACACATAATCCAATAACACTCTCTGGCCATCTCTCCTACTTACATACGTATACTTATGTATATCTCTCTCTTTAAACCATGTACTCCCAATCACCAGTCCTTTTTCAGCACACAAATCTAAAAGCTCTTCACCGTTTCCATTTACAACACTGAACACCCCATGTACACCAATTATTCCCTCAACTGCCACATTACTCACCTTTGAATTCAAATCACCCATAACTATAACCCAGTCTCGTGCATCAAAACTTCCAACACACTCACTCAGCTGCTTCCAAAACATTTGCCTCTCATGATCTTTCTTCTCATGCCCAGGTCCATAGGCACCAATAATCACCCATCTCTCTCCATCCACTTTCAGTTTTACCGATATCATTCTAGAGTTTACTTTCTTACACTCTATCCATACTCCCACAACTCCTGTTTCAGGAGTAGTGCTACTCCTTCCTTTGCTCTTGTCCTCTTACCAACCCCTGACTTTACTCCCAAGACATTCCCAAACCACTCTTCCCCTTTAACCTTGAGCTTCGTTTCACACAGAGCTAAAACATCCAGGTTTCTTTCCTCAAACATACTACCTATCTCTCCTTTTTTCTCATCTTGGTTACATCCCAATCTGAGCCTTCGAGGAGAGTGAGTACTCCCCGCATGACTCCTTCTTCTGTTTTCCCTTTTAGAAAGTTAAAATACAAGGAGGGGAGGGTTTCTAGCCCCCCGCTCCTGTCCCCTTTAGTCGCCTTCTACGACACGCATGGAATGCATGGGAAGTATTCTTTCTCCCCATCCCCAGGGATATATATATATATATATTTATCATTATCATTATACATAATTGCTATTTCTTGCATCAGCGGGGTAGCGCCAAGAAACAGAGAAAGAATGGCCCATCCACTCACATACACACACACACATATATTCATCTGTTTATTTATATTACTTTGTTGCTGTCTCCCGCGTTAGTGAGGTAGTGCAAGGTAACAGACAAAAGAATGGCCCACCCACCCACATACACATGTATATACATACACGTCCACACACGCAAATATACATACCTATGCATCTCAACGTAAACATATATATACTCACACAAACATATACATATATACACATGTACATAATTCACACCGTCTGCCTTAATTCATTCCCATTGCCACCCCGCCACACATGAAATAACAACCCCCTCACCCTGCATGTGCGCCAGGTAGCGCTAGGAAGGGACAACAAAGGCCACATTCGTTCACACTCAGTCTCTAGCTGTCATGTATAATGCAGTGAAACCACAGCTCCCTTTCCACATTCAGGCCCCACACAACTTTCCATGGTTTACCTCAGACGCTTCACATGCCCTGCTTCAATCCATTGACAGCATGTCGACACCGGTATACCACATCATTCCATTTCACTCTAATCCTTGCACGCCTTTCACCCCCCTGCATATTCAGGCCCCGATCACTCAAAATCTTTTTCACTCCATCTTTCCACCTCCAATTTGGTCTCCCATTTCTCCTCGTTCCCTCAACCTCTGACACATATATCCTCTTTGTCAATCTTTCCTCACTCATTCTCTCCATGTGACCAAACCATTTCAAAATACCCTCTTCTGCTCTCTCAACCACACTCTTTTTATTACCACACATCTCTCTTACCCTATTATTACTAACACACACACACACACTACCTCGCAAACGCGGGAGACAGCGACAGAGCAAAAAGAAAAATATATATATATATATATATATATATATATATATATATATATATATATATATATATATATATATATATATATATATATATGTGTGTGTATGTGTATACATATATATATATATATATATATACATGTGTGTGTATATATATATATATATATATATATATATATATATATATATATATATATATATATATATATATATATATATATTGTTTTTTTTTTTTCCAAACTATTCGCCATTTCCCGCGTTAGCGAGGTAGCGTTAAGAACAGAGGACTGGGCCTTTTTTGGAATATCCTCACCTGGCCCCCTCTGTTCCTTCTTTTGGAAAATTAAAAAAAAAAAAAAAAAAAAACGAGAGGGGAGGATTTCCAGCCCCCCGCTCCCTCCCCTTTTAGTCGCCTTCTACGACACGCAGGGAATACGTGGGAAGCATTCTTAATCCCCTATCCCCAGGGATATATATATATATGTGTATATATATATATATATATATATATATATATACTCGTGAGGATGAGTAAGGAGGATTGACGGAGAGGATGTGCGTGTCGGAGGTGGGGGGGGGGACCGGATTGGAGGGGGAAAGATGGGGTGGGGGGGTTTTGGGTTGTCGGGACCTGGACATGCGGGGGGGTGGGAGGCGTGCGGGGGTGGAGTGGGTTGGGGCGGTGTGGTATGCTGGGGTCGACGTGGTGTCGGTGGGTTGAGCCGGGGCGTGTGGGGCGTTTGGGGTGGGCCGTGGAGGGTTCTGTGGGGCCTGGATGTGGGGGGGAGCTGTGGTTTCGGTGCATTATTGCGTGACAGCTGGAGACTGAGTGTGAGAGAATGGGGCCTTTGTTGTCTTTTCCTAGCGCTACCTCGCACACATGGGGGGGGGGGGATGTTGTTGTTCCATGTGTGGCGGGGTGGCGATGGGGGTGAGTGGGGGCAGACAGTGTGAATTGTGTACATGGGTGTATGTGTGTGTGTCTGTGTGTGTATATATGTGTGTGCGTTGGGATGTATAGGTGTGTATATGTGGTGTGTGTGTGGGCGTGTATGTGTGTACATGTGTGTGTGGGTGGGTTGGGCCATTCTTTCGTCTGTTTCCTTGCGCTGCCTCGCTGGCGCGGGGGACGGCGACAAAGCAAAGTGAATAAATAGATAAATATATATAGGGGAGAAAGAATACTTCCCACGTATTCCCTGCATGTCGTAGAAGGCGACTAAAAGGGAAGGGAGCGGGGGGCTGGAAATCCTCCCCTCTCATTTTTTTTTTAAATTTTCCAAAAGAAGGAACAGAGAAGGGGGCCATATGAGGATATTCCCTCTAAGGCCCAGTCCTCTGTTCTTAACGCTACCTCGCTAATGCGGGAAATGGCGAATAGTATGGAAAAAAAAAAAAAAATATATATATATATATATATATTTTTTTTTTCATACTATTCGCCATTTCCCGCGATAGTAAGGTAGCGTTAAGAACAGAGGATTGGGCCTTTGAGGGAATATCCTCACCTGGCCCTCTTCTCTGTTCCTTCTTTTGGAAAATAAAAAAAAAAAAATGAGAGGGGAGGATTTCCAGCCCCTCGCTCCCTTCCCTTTTAGTCGCCTTCTACGACACGCAGGGAATACGTGGGAAGTATTCTTTCTCCCCTATCCCCAGGGAATATATGAATATATATATATATATATATATATATATATATATATATATATATATATATATATTTTTTTTTTTTTTTGCTTTGTTGCTGTCTCCCGCGTTTGCGAGGTAGCGCAAGGAAACAGACGAAAGAAATGGCCCAACCCACCCCCATACACATGTATATACATACGTCCACACACGCAAATATACATACCTACACAGCTTTCCATGGTTTACACCAGACGCTTCACATGCCCTGATTCAATCCACTGACAGCACGTCAACCCCGGTATACCACATCGCTCCAATTCACTCTATTCCTTGCCCTCCTTTCACCCTCCTGCATGTTCAGGCCCTGATCACACAAAATCTTTTTCACTCCATCTTTCCACCTCCAATTTGGTCTCCCTCTTCTCCTCGTTCCCTCCACCTCCGACACATATATCCTCTTGGTCAATCTTTCCTCACTCATTCTCTCCATGTGCCCAAACCATTTCAAAACACCCTCTTCTGCTCTCTCAACCACGCTCTTTTTATTTCCACCCATCTCTCTTACCCTTACGTTACTTACTCGATCAAACCACCTCACACCACACATTGTCCTCAAACATCTCATTTCCAGCACATCCATCCTCCTGCGCACCACTCTATCCATAGCCCACGCCTCGCAACCATACAACATTGTTGGAACCACTATTCCTTCAAACATACCCAAAGCAAATATATATATATATATACATATATATATATATTATCCCTGGGGATAGGGGATTAAGAATGCTTCCCACGTATTCCCTGCGAGTCGTAGAAGGCGACTAAAAGGGGAGGGAGCGGGGGGCTGGAAATCCTCCCCTCTCGTTTTTTTTTAATTTTCCAAAAGAAAGAACAGAGGGGGGCCAGGTGAGGATATTCCAAAAAAGGCCCAGTCCTCTGTTCTTAACGCTACCTCACTAACGCGGGAAATGGCGAATAGTTTAAAAGAAAGAAAAAATATATATACGGCCATATACGCATATATACATACACATACACAGACATATACATATATATACATTCACACTTGTTTGCCTTCATCCATTCTTGTCACTACCCTGCCCCACAGGAAACAGCATCACTGCCCACCCGTTTCAGATTGATAGACTATATGGGCAAATGATCACCAGAAGGCATTTGGGACCAAGCATTCCTCCACATCCTTTAATTCTGCTCCTTCTTCTCTCGCTCGGTCTCCATCTCTATCTTGACACAATATCCTCAATAAACTTGGACAGGACATATCGGTGGGGTAGATGAAATCTGGTTAAGTTGAATGCCTTCAAGACTCAGTTTCTACTTATCTCTCTCTCAAAAAATCATCATAACTTCCCTCTTTCCTTTCATGGTTCTGTAATTCCACCTCTTGACTTGATGAACATACTTCATAATACCATAACATCCACTCTTTCTGGAAGTTCTGTTTAGATGTCGATATTTCTTTTCTTTTGAACAGTTGCTTTGTTTATACAGAGGAGTGATCCATCTTTGTATGGAGTACTGCTCTCACATCTGGTGTGCTTCTAGCTCTGCATTCTTACTTGACAGAATTGTCAAAAGCATTCGGATTAAAAAGCTCTCCCAGGCTAACTTCAAAATTTGACCTACTTGCACTAGACCACGATGTTGCTTCACTTTCCTTTTTCTATAGGTATTACTTAGGTTTTTTCTCCTAATAGCTGGCTGCTTGTGTACCCCCACCAATGGCTACATCAAGCAATGCTTAGCAAGCTGCTGAGTCACATGGTTGCTGTGTAGCCGTTGGCAACTCAAGGATGGGCAACCTTTGATAAGTATTTGTTTCCATAAAACTCAAGGCTTTGGAACTTCTTATGTCTTTCCCAATAACTACAACATGGCATATTTTAAAAGAGGTTTTTCACTTCCTTAAATATTGTAAATACTTTCCCTTGTCTCTTCTTTTTCCCTTTCATAATCCCTCTCTATTTCAATTAAGGCCTAACCTTGATGTGAACTTTTGTCAGTGCTTGGAGCCTCCAATGTAATAAAAAAAAGCAGGGTTTGTATTTCAGATCTTTTAGGATTATTATAGATGCCAATATTTCCAATAGGGTTCTATGTTTTTAGACGTTCTTTGTAAGTAATATATGTCAATGCATACATTAAAAAACATTTACACTTACAAATTCTTTCTAGACTGATTTTACCATGAAAACACTAAGATAGGGTCTGACAGTTACATATATGATCAGGTGATACGGTGGGACACTCATTGGATGCCATTTTAAGGGCAGAACAAAGGCAAAAACCATGGAAATAAAAGATACCACTAAGAAAAGCATGAAGCACTGCTTCCTCAAAGTCACACTTCAGACACATATACTATTTTGGCTGGAATCTTAAATGCATGGGCATTAAGTTTTTGGATGTGCTCAGACTACAGGTATGGATAATAAAACTGGAGATCCAACTGTTCCAGATTTCTATCTACCAATCAGTATCAAGTATAATCCTCACAGCATTCAAAGCAAGGTAGTGCATAAGGATTCTCTTCCAATATTTCACATCATCATTTCTGAACTTTAAATTGTAAAAAAATAAGAAAGCAATGTTCAACATCCCTGCTGAAGCATTCATTAAGATGATTTTGTTCTCAAAGATCTAAGGAAATTACCACCTGCTTGTACTTCAAAAATAATGCATGAAAAGAATGGAGCCTGAATCAGCAAAAGCACACATGGACTAAAGCACTTTACAGTAACAAACAATCTAACAAATGTAAAAATCAGTGTGATTTTCAGAGGTACTACAATACTTTTTAACTTCTAATTCAATTTCTGAGATCATGTTAAAGAAGAAATAAAGATGAAAAAAAAGTTACAAATACATATTATTATTTCACAACTGCATAATGAAATAATGAAAATCAGAAACATGTTTAGAACAAATGGGGTATTACAGTGTATTCTAACAAAGCAGAAATACTGCCCTGTTTGAAAATAAACCAAAAAGTACAAACAAAATACCTGTCTCAGATCTTCACTTGGAGAATGAAGCTGTGATACAAGTGCCCTCATGAATGAACGGAAGGAACACAGAAGAGCCTTATTGGTACCATCCCCAAAGGTAAGGTTGGTTAGAGCCATGCCAGCATATCTGAAAATAGTGAACTGATATATCAAAATCTCCATATATAATGGCCATCAATCAAACCATTTAATCTATAGCTATGTAATTTCCCCTATTGTCATTACAGTGGTCTATACAATCTCTACACAGCTTGGTGAGCATCTGTCACCTGGAATTGCCTATTATGAAAAACTGCTAGAGACACCAGATGTAGAGAAGAACTGATGAACACGGTGAAATAATGAAGTTATAAGAGCAGGGAAAAGACAAGACCATTTTGCAATAACAGGTTATTTAAATAAGGAGTACAGAAACTGGTGACCCAATGCAGAAATAGCAAGAAACAAGTTTGTTATGGTTAGTGGATAGCTCATTATGCTACAAAAAAAAACAAAATTAAAGACAAAAAATCCTAGGAAAACTACATTCATACACACACACATATGATAATATTTTCTTGTTCACATTCATAATATCACTGTATTGGATGATTTATCATATATTCTTAAACTCTACACAATCCTTGTTCTAACAAAGTGTACTCCCTTGTCTACAGATTCACTTGATAATGAACTATGTCCTCAGAATCCTCAGACCTCTATTCCACTCCTTCAGTATCTTTTTTTTCAATGTTAGCTGAGATGGCATGGGCAGCTAAGGCCCTAATCAAGGCCATCCCATTAATGCTATATATGTATAAACATGTGTATGTGGGTGGGTTGGGCCATTCTTTCGTCTGTTTCCTTGCGCTACCTCGCTAACATGGGAGACAGCGACAAAGCATAATAAAAATAATTAAATAAAATATTAGTATCATTATCATAATATTATACATAATTGCTGTTTCCTGCATCAGCGAGGCAGAGCCAAGAAACAGATGAAGAATGGCCCATCCACTCATTTTCTTTTTTCATACATATTTGCCATCTCCTGAGTAAGCAACGTAGCATTAAGAATAGAGGACTGAGCCTCGGAGGAAATATCCTCACTTGGCCCCCTTCTTTGTTACTTCTTTTGGGAAATTAAAAACGGAAGGGGAGGATTTTCAGCCTCCCACTCCCTCCCCTTTTAGTCGCCCTCTACAACACGCAGGGAATATGTGGGAAGAATATGATGGAAAAGAATGGAATGTGCAAATATTGCATGTCGATGATACTGTACCATATCAAAGGTAAAACAGTTGATAAATGCCAAGATACAGTAATCACCAATTTGTACTGTACATGGTGGGAGTTTACACTCAGGGGCCCTATGTCTTGAGCATTCTCAACTATCATACAACTTCTTCAATTCAGGTATGATCTCTGCATTAACCATGCCCTCACTCATCTTATTACATTCATCCACCATTCTTATACTATGAAGGTACTTTGCTAAATCTTTTTTTAAAAAGCTTCTTGCTTAATTTTGTATTATGTCCTCTGACTGCTTTATTCGTACATTTCATGAAGAACTGTGAAGAACTTCAAAAGAGTATGTAAGAAGAGGAAGTTTAAAAAGGAGACTAGTAAAACCAAACTGGATGCACCTAAAAAGAGAAACTTGGTGTATATGATGCAGCAAAGAAGGATGAGGTGAGAAACAATGTTACAAGAATATCTCTGGTCGAGGTGGTGGAATGAAAGAAGTTGCGATATCACAGTACCAAATGGTAGGCATGTAACTGTATCCCTGAAGAAATATGAGTTTTCAGCTGCAGTGGGGCCCATCAAAAGGAACAGCTTAAGGCTCCTATTAGAGCAGAAATCAGTTGAATACTGTCACATTGAGCTAAAATACCATGATAAACTATTACAATGTGCTTAAAAATGCTGCATTATCAACATGCTGTATAATTAATGGAAAATACTTACCAGTTCACCTTTAAAGCTATAGTGAAAAACTATCTTTCACTCTACACATTCTTTCTAGCTTAAAAGGAGCATGAAATTCAAAAGCACTATGAGTTTTTGGGCTAAACATTGGTCAAATTACTTGTTCTATATCTAGATAAATTAGAAAATCTGGCAGTGCTTAGTAAACTGATACAATAACATACTATATACATTTAAAAGTAATAGTAAACGAGAATTCTTTTCACTGGCAATATCTCATCAACAAGGCAACGATACTACTTGGTAGTTGAAAATGGCATTACACACCTCAGTTAAAAAAATTAATGCAGTACTAACCTTCTTAAAGTTATGCAGTACTGATCAGATGTGGTAGAGCCATGACCATCATGATCTCGTCTGATAAGCTCTGCTATAGCATGAAGGCCACCCAGCGAACACATGGCATGACGGTGGTCTTCATCAAATGAAAGCTTCATTAGGGCAGCCATTGCAGGACATGGATGCCGATCCATGTCATCTTCTAATAGTGGACCACGACCTGCACTTGTTCTCTCTAGCCGTTCATACAGGTAGTCCGAGTAATCTCTAATTTGTTCTAATAGCCTCAGTACTCTGAAGTATGAAAACCATGAGTCATATTTCAGAAAAAAATATACTTTAAAAACTGCAGAATATAAAATGCTCCTATAAATATTACCGTGCAACTGGAGGGATGTCTGATCATTATCTTGTGGAGGCTAAGGTGAAGATTTGTATGGGTTTTCAGAAAAGAAGAGTGAATGTTGGGGTGAAGAGGGTGGTGAGAGTAAGTGAGCTTGGGAAGGAGACTTGTGTGAGGAAGTACCAGGAGAGACTGAGTACAGAATGGAAAAAGGTGAGAACAATGGAAGTAAGGGGAGTGGGGGAGGAATGGGATGTATTTAGGGAATCAGTGATGGATTGCGCAAAAGATGCTTGTGGCATGAGAAGAGTGGGAGGTGGGTTGATTAGAAAGGGTAGTGAGTGGTGGGATGAAGAAGTAAGAGTATTAGTGAAAGAGAAGAGAGAGGCATTTGGACGATTTTTGCAGGGAAAAAATGCAATTGAGTGGGAGACGTATAAAAGAAAGAGACAGGAGTCAAGAGAAAGGTGCAAGAGGTGAAAAAAAAGGGGCAAATGAGAGTTGGGGTGAGAGAGTATCATTAAATTTTAGGGAGAATAAAAAGATGTTCTGGAAGGAGGTAAATAAAGTGCGTAAGACAAAGGAGCAAATGGGAACTTCAGTGAAGGGCGCAAATGGGGAGGTGATAACAAGTAGTGGTGATGTGAGAAGGAGATGGAGTGAGTATTTTGAAGGTTTGTTGAATGTGTTTGATGATAGAGTGGCAGATATAGGGTGTTTTGGTCGAGGTGGTGTGCAAAGTGAGAGGGTTAGGGAAAATGATTTGGTAAACAGAGAAGAGGTAGTAAAAGCTTTGCGGAAGATGAAAGCCGGCAAGGCAGCAGGTTTGGATGGTATTGCAGTGGAATTTATTAAAAAAGGGGGTGACTGTATTGTTGACTGGTTGGTAAGGTTATTTAATGTATGTATGACTCATGGTGAGGTGCCTGAGGACTGGCGGAATGCGTGCATAGTGCCATTGTACAAAGGCAAAGGGGATAAGAGTGAGTGCTCAAATTACAGAGGTATAAGTTTGTTGAGTATTCCTGGTAAATTATATGGGAGGGTATTGATTGAGAGGGTGAAGGCATGTACAGAGCATCAGATTGGGGAAGAGCAGTGTGGTTTCAGAAGTGGTAGAGGATGTGTGGATCAGGTGTTTGCTTTGAAGAATGTATGTGAGAAATACTTAGAAAAGCAAATGGATTTGTATGTAGCATTTATGGATCTGGAGAAGGCATATGATAGAGTTGATAGAGATGCTCTGTGGAAGGTATTAAGAATATATGGTGTGGGAGGCAAGTTGTTAGAAGCAGTGAAAAGTTTTTATCGAGGATGTAAGGCATGTGTACGTGTAGGAAGAGAGGAAAGTGATTGGTTCTCAGTGAATGTAGGTTTGCGGCAGGGGTGTGTGATGTCTCCATGGTTGTTTAATTTGTTTATGGATGGGGTTGTTAGGGAGGTGAATGCAAGAGTTTTGGAAAGAGGGGCAAGTATGAAGTCTGTTGGGGATGAGAGAGCTTGGGAAGTGAGTCAGTTGTTGTTCGCTGATGATACAGCGCTGGTGGCTGATTCATGTGAGAAACTGCAGAAGCTGGTGACTGAGTTTGGTAAAGTGTGTGAAAGAAGAAAGTTAAGAGTAAATGTGAATAAGAGCAAGGTTATTAGGTACAGTAGGGTTGAGGGTCAAGTCAATTGGGAGGTGAGTTTGAATGGAGAAAAACTGGAGAAGTGAAGTGTTTTAGATATCTGGGAGTGGATCTGGCAGCTGATGGAACCATGGAAGCGGAAGTGGATCATAGGGTGGGGGAGGGGGTGAAAATTCTGGGAGCCTTGAAGAATGTGTGGAAGTCGAGAACATTATCTCGGAAAGCAAAAATGGGTATGTTTGAAGGAATAGTGGTTCCAACAATGTTGTATGGTTGTGAGGCGTGGACTATGGATAGAGTTGTGCGCAGGAGGATGGATGTGCTGGAAATGAGATGTTTGAGGACAATGTGTGGTGTGAGGTGGTTTGATCGAGTAAGTAACGTAAGGGTAAGAGAGATGTGTGGAAATAAAAAGAGCGTGGTTGAGAGAGCAGAAGAGGGTGTTTTGAAATGGTTTGGTCACATGGAGAGAATGAGTGAGGAAAGATTGACCAAGAGGATATATGTGTCGGAGGTGGAGGGAACGAGGAGAAGAGGGAGACCAAATTGGAGGTGGAAAGATGGAGTGAAAAAGATTTTGTGTGATCGGGGCCTGAACATGCAGGAGGGTGAAAGGAGGGCAAGGAATAGAGTGAATTGGAGCGATGTGGTATACCGGGGTTGACGTGCTGTCAGTGGATTGAATCAAGGCATGTGAAGCGTCTGGGGTAAACCATGGAAAGCTGTGTAGGTATGTATATTTGCATGTGTGGACGTATGTATATACATGTGTATGGGGGTGGGTTGGGCCATTTCTTTCGTCTGTTTCCTTGCGCTACCTCGCAAACGCAGGGAAACAGAAAAAAAAAAAAAAATTATCGTATTCTTTTATATGATGTACTAAAAACAAACTGCAACATGATATAAATGAGATACTCTTCTTAAGAATTAATACTGCCATGTTTTATGTTGGAGACTCCAGTCATGGACAAAAACCCACTCTATATTAAATGTAAAGAGGTAAATGAAAAGAAAAAAAAAAAAAAAGAGTAGAAGTACTTAACTTTGGAGGAAGTGAAAAGCCTGAATTTCAAAAAGTGCCACGTGAGGGATGAGGGTTCTGAACCTTTGAGGTGTAGGGAATCTTCCTACCTGGCTTCTCTTCGTCCTCGTTTGTCATCTGGGTGTGAGTGGACTATGTTGTGGAGGGCTTGTGCTGCTCTAAGTCGTGTCTCTCTAGTTGGTGCAACATCACCATCACCGCCATGAAGAAGCTAGAAATTTACAACATATCCCATAGTCATAAAACATTATAAATTAAATGTTCATGTTGTCATTTTTCTTGAATACTTCTAATAAGTAAAAGGCATTTTACTTTCAGTATCAGAGGCATCAGTCAGTTCTAAAATAATTCAAATATGCTTATATATTTGGAACTTCCATTTACATTCACTTGTCTCATTTTTCAAATAAAGCTTAAATCAATAATATTTCAATAGGTTACAGAATGTGGAGCTCATAATACTTTACAATATTCTTCATTCATTTATAGAACAGACATAAGAGGGTATTACACACAGCACAATAAATAACAATGGAAGCTATATTTTTGAACTAAGTCACAAGGAAACATTACATTTAATGATCACAAAGCTGCTTGAAATAACAAGCAAGACAGACCCAACTCCAAGTACCTGTATTAGTAAGGGTAGACAGCCAGACTGCCTCATGGCAACACAAGAGTCAGGGGATGAGGACATAGCCAAGAGTGTACGGCTCATGTCATCACGGTCACCCGAGGAAAACATGGAAAGAAGACCATAGACCATCTCCACCTGCCATAACACAGTAATCAGACACATGCAGCAAAGCAATGCTTGAGCAACTGTCAGCCAATAGTTGCAATGCACTTCAAGACCTTTAAAATCAAGCAATATACAGTAGTCTATATCATAAACTTATAAAATATATGCATTTGTGTTATCGTGTGCTTGGGTTAACAAACGATGATATATGTTTTCCTACATTTCAAAACAAAAATACAATATATATATATGCTATCATCTTCATCCCTATTTACAAAGGCTGGGTTCATTACATATAACCTCTTGCTTCCTTCATGCACATGTCCTCAACTTCTATCCAAGTATGCTAAGTGCTTGAGTAAACAAAAGACTGCCACAATAATATAAACAAATCCTTTTTTTCACTTTATAACAAACATACCATGAGGGTTCATCAAGCAAAACAAAGTCTCCATTCACTACTTCACCTTTATATACAGTACGTTTCCACAGCACAAAATCAGGGATAAATGTCCTGTCATTCACATCTGAATTATCACTGGAGAAAAACAATCCCCTCACTTCATCAGTTCATCTCTTGTGGTTTACCTCTTCTCTTTGAATCTTCAACCACATATCATCAACTAATAATGTGTCATATTTTCTACATGGTCAGACAATAATATGAGACTTCCAAATACTGGTGTCTCTTTCTATCATTTTTTTTCATTTATTGCTCTAACGTTACATCTAACTAATTCCAACTAAACTACATCACTTAGTTTGTTCATTTCTACTTCTTTTATTTCTTACCTATGCAGACCTAGGAAAACAAAAGTTTCACATCTGTACATTAGGTTTGTAACAAGCACTCCATGCAAGATTCTCAGACAACAAACATAAATTCTTCCCATTCACCAGAGTTTTCAGTATAACTTTTGCATTCAAAACAATATAAAATGCACATGATTCTTAAGGAATGCTGTTAGTGTCCATACTAAAACAATATGCAAAATTCATCTTTTATCTCTTTTCAGAAGAATATCTTTGGCATTCAAACAGTTCACTTTATAAAATGTGATGGCATCAACATACTTTCAGGGTTCTAAACAAAACAGGTGCAATAATAAAAGAACAAAACCTGGGAAACAATAAATCATCAGTACTTAGTCTTACATTCTCTTTTGCCAACTCTTTTTCCTCCACATCAAAGATCAAGCAACAGGCGCAATTTCAAATTCTGAATAGTGGGTAATGAAACGAACATAGTCCAACAAAAACACTAAGGTCTCTGGTTACAAATGACCTACAATGGACTCCCATGGTGTAAAGGTTAGCGTTCCTGACCATGATACATTCATGAGCCACCCAGGGTCGAGCCCATAGGTTTGAATCCTAGTTGCGGCAGTTGGTCCACAGTCAACCCAGCTGTTCATCCACCCCAGGGGTTGGTTGATAAAATGGGTACCTGGCTCAGCTAGAGAATGAGTATGAACGAATGTGGCTTTTTTTTGTCTGCTTTCCTGGCGCTACCTCACTGAGTCAGGGGTGTAGCGATGCTGTTTCCTGTCAGGTGGGGTAGCAACAGGAATGGATGAAGGCAAGCGAGTATGAATATGTAAATGTGTATATATGTATATGTCTGTGTATACACATGTATATGTATGTATATACTGATATGTATATGTGCGTATATGGGTATCTCTGTATATGTACATACATGTGTATGTGAGTGGGTTGGGCCATTCTTTTGTCTGTTTCCTTGCCCTACCTCACTGATACAGGAGATGGTGATTAAGTATAATAGAATATATGGGGATTGGGGAAGAGCAGTGCGGTTTCAGAAGTGGTAGAGGATGTGTGGATCAGGTGTTTGCTTTGAAGAATGTATGTGAGAAATACTTAGAAAAGCAAATGGATTTGTATGTAGCATTTATGGATCTGGAGAAGGCATATGATAGAGTTGATAGAGATGCTCTGTGGAAGGTATTAAGAATATATGGTGTGGGAGGCAAGTTGTTAGAAGCAGTGAAAAGTTTTTATCGAGGATGTAAGGCATGTGTACGTGTAGGAAGAGAGGAAAGTGATTGGTTCTCAGTGAATGTAGGTTTGCGGCAGGGGTGTGTGATGTCTCCATGGTTGTTTAATTTGTTTATGGATGGGGTTGTAAAGGAGGTAAATGCAAGAGTCCTGGAAAGAGGGGCAAGTATGAAGTCTGTTGGGGATGAGAGAGCTTGGGAAGTGAGTCAATTGTTGTTCGCTGATGATACAGCGCTGGTGCTGATTCATGTGAGAAACTGCAGAAGCTGGTGACTGAGTTTGGTAAAGTGTGTGAAAGAAGAAAGTTAAGAGTAAATGTGAATAAGAGCAAGGTTATTAGGTACAGTAGGGTTGAGGGTCAAGTCAATTGGGAGGTGAGTTTGAATGGAGAAAAACTGGAGGAAGTGAAGTGTTTTAGATATCTGGGAGTGGATCTGGCAGTGGATGGAACCATGGAAGTGGAAGTGGATCATAGGGTGGGGGAGGGGGTGAAAATTCTGGGAGCCTTGAAGAATGTGTGGAAGTCGAGAACATTATCTTGGAAAGCAAAAATGGGTATGTTTGAAGGAATAGTGGTTCCAACAATGTTGTATGGTTGCGAGGCGTGGGCTATGGATAGAGTTGTGCGCAGGAGGATGGATGTGCTGGAAATGAGATGTTTGAGGACAATGTGTGGTGTGAGGTGGTTTGATCGAGTAAGTAACGTAAGGGTAAGAGAGATGTGTGGAAATAAAAAGAGCGTGGTTGAGAGAGCAGAAGAGGGTGTTTTGAAACGGTTTGGTCACATGGAGAGAATGAATGAGGAAAGATTGACCAAGAGGATATATGTGTCGGAGGTGGAGGGAACGAGGAGAAGAGGGAGACCAAATTGGAGGTGGAAAGATGGAGTGAAAAAGATTTTGTGTGATCGGGGCCTGAACATGCAGGAGGGTGAAAGGAGGGCAAGGAATAGAGTGAATTGGAGCGATGTGGTATACCGGGGTTGACGTGCTGTCAGTGGATTGAATCAAGGCATGTGAAGCGTCTGGGGTAAACCATGGAAAGCTGTGTAGGTATGTATATTTGCGTGTGTGGACGTATGTATATACATGTGTATGGGGGTGGGTTGGGCCATTTCTTTCGTCTGTTTCCTTGCACTACCTCGCAAACGCAGAAAAAAAAAAAAAGAAAAAAAAAATTACCGTATTCTTTTATATGATGTACTAAAAACAAACTGCAACATGATATAAATGAGATACTCTTCTTAAGAATTAATACTGCCATGTTTTATGTTGGAGACTCCAGTCATGGACAAAAACCCACTCTATATTAAATGTAAAGAGGTAAATGAAAAGAAAAAAAAAAAAGAGTAGAAGTACTTAAGAACTTTGGAGGAAGTGAAAAGCCTGAATTTCAAAAAGTGCCACGTGAGGGATGAGAGTTCTGAACCTTTGAGGTGTAGGGAATCTTCCTACCTGGCTTCTCTTCGTCCTCGTTTGTCATCTGGGTGTGAGTGGACTATGTTGTGGAGGGCTTGTGCTGCTCTAAGTCGTGTCTCTCTAGTTGGTGCAACATCACCATCACCGCCATGAAGAAGCTAGAAATTTACAACATATCCCATAGTCATAAAATATTATAAATTAAATGTTCATGTTGTCATTTTTCTTGAATACTTTTAATAAGTAAAAGGCATTTTACTTTCAGTATCAGAGGCATCAGTCAGTTCTAAAATAATTCAAATATGCTTATATATTTGGAACTTCCATTTACATTCACTTGTCTCATTTTTCAAATAAAGCTTAAATCAATAATATTTCAATAGGTTTAAGTGTTACAGAATGTGGAGCTCATAATACTTTACAATATTCTTCATTCATTTATAGAACAGACATAAGAGGGTATTACACACAGCACAATAAATAACAATGGAAGCTATATTTTTGAACTAAGTCACAAGGAAACATTACATTTAATGATCACAAAGCTGCTTGAAATAACAAGCAAGACAGACCCAACTCCAAGTACCTGTATTAGTAAGGGTAGACAGCCAGACTGCCTCATGGCAACACAAGAGTCAGGGGATGAGGACATAGCCAAGAGTGTACGGCTCATGTCATCACGGTCACCCGAGGAAAACATGGAAAGAAGACCATAGACCATCTCCACCTGCCATAACACAGTAATCAGACACATGCAGCAAAGCAATGCTTGAGCAACTGTCAGCCAATAGTTGCAATGCACTTCAAGACCTTTAAAATCAAGCAATATACAGTAGTCTATATCATAAACTTATAAAATATATGCATTTGTGTTATCGTGTGCTTGGGTTAACAAACGATGATTTATGTTTTCCTACATTTCAAAACAAAAATACAATATATATATATGCTATCATCTTCATCCCTATTTACAAAGGCTGGGTTCATTACATATAACCTCTTGCTTCCTTCATGCACATGTCCTCAACTTCTATCCAAGTATGCTAAGTGCTTGAGTAAACAAAAGACTGCCACAATAATATAAACAAATCCTTTTTTTCACTTTATAACAAACATACCATGAGGGTTCATCAAGCAAAACAAAGTCTCCATTCACTACTTCACCCTTATATACAGTACGTTTCCACAGCACAAAATCAGGGATAAATGTCCTGTCATTCACATCTGAATTATCACTGGAGAAAAACAATCCCCTCACTTCATCAGTTCATCTCTTGTGGTTTACCTCTTCTCTTTGAATCTTCAGCCACATATCATCAACTAATAATGTGTCATATTTTCTACATGGTCAGACAATAATATGAGACTTCCAAATACTGGTGTCTCTTTCTATCATTTTTTTTCATTTAGTGCTCTAACGTTACATCTAACTAATTCCAACTAAACTACATCACTTAGTTTGTTCATTTCTACTTCTTTTATTTCTTACCTATGCAGACCTAGGAAAACAAAAGTTTCACATCTGTACATTAGGTTTGTAACAAGCACTCCATGCAAGATTCTCAGACAACAAACATAAATTCTTCCCATTCACCAGAGTTTTCAGTATAACTTTTGCATTCAAAACAATATAAAATGCACATGATTCTTAAGGAATGCTGTTAGTGTCCATACTAAAACAATATGCAAAATTCATCTTTTATCTCTTTTCAGAAGAATATCTTTGGCATTCAAACAGTTCACTTTATAAAATGTGATGGCATCAACATACTTTCAGGGTTCTAACCAAAACAGGTGCAATAATAAAAGAACAAAACCTGGGAAACAATAAATCATCAGTACTTAGTCTTACATTCTCTTTTGCCAACTCTTTTTCCTCCACATCAATGATCAAGCAACAGGCGCAATTTCAAATTCTGAATGGTGGGTAATGAAACGAACATAGTCCAACAAAAACACTAAGGTCTCTGGTTACAAATGACCTACAATGGACTCCCATGGTGTAAAGGTTAGCGTTCCTGACCATGATGCATTCATGAGCCACCCAGGGTCGAGCCCATAGGTTTGAATCCTAGTTGCGGCAGTTGGTCCACAGTCAACCCAGCTGTTCATCCACCCCAGGGGTTGGTTGATAAAATGGGTACCTGGCTCAGCTAGAGAATGAGTATGAACGAATGTGGCTTTTTTTTGTCTGCTTTCCTGGCGCTACCTCACTGAGTCAGGGGTGTAGCGATGCTGTTTCCTGTCAGGTGGGGTAGCAACAGGAATGGATGAAGGCAAGCGAGTATGAATATGTAAATGTGTATATATGTATATGTCTGTGTATACACATGTATATGTATGTATATACTGATATGTATATGTGTGTATATGGGTATCTCTGTATATGTACATACATGTGTATGTGAGTGGGTTGGGCCATTCTTTTGTCTGTTTCCTTGCCCTACCTCACTGATACAGGAGATGGTGATTAAGTATAATAGAATATATGGGGATTGGGGAAGAGCAGTGCGGTTTCAGAAGTGGTAGAGGATGTGTGGATCAGGTGTTTGCTTTGAAGAATGTATGTGAGAAATACTTAGAAAAGCAAATGGATTTGTATGTAGCATTTATGGATCTGGAGAAGGCATATGATAGAGTTGATAGAGATGCTCTGTGGAAGGTATTAAGAATATATGGTGTGGGAGGCAAGTTGTTAGAAGCAGTGAAAAGTTTTTATCGAGGATGTAAGGCATGTGTACGTGTAGGAAGAGAGGAAAGTGATTGGTTCTCAGTGAATGTAGGTTTGCGGCAGGGGTGTGTGATGTCTCCATGGTTGTTTAATTTGTTTATGGATGGGGTTGTAAAGGAGGTAAATGCAAGAGTCCTGGAAAGAGGGGCAAGTATGAAGTCTGTTGGGGATGAGAGAGCTTGGGAAGTGAGTCAATTGTTGTTCGCTGATGATACAGCGCTGGTGGCTGATTCATGTGAGAAACTGCAGAAGCTGGTGACTGAGTTTGGTAAAGTGTGTGGAAGAAGAAAGTTGAGAGTAAATGTGAATAAGAGCAAGGTTATTAGGTACAGTAGGGGTGAGGGTCAAGTCAATTGGAAGGTGAGTTTGAATGGAGAAAAACTGGAGGAAGTGAAGTGTTTTAGATATCTGGGAGTGGATCTGTCAGCGGATGGAACCATGGAAGCGGAAGTGGATCATAGGGTGGGGGAGGGGGCGAAAATTTTGGGAGCCTTGAAAAATGTGTGGAAGTCGAGAACATTATCTCGGAAAGCAAAAATGGGTATGTTTGAGGGAATAGTGGTTCCAACAATGCTGTATGGTTGCGAGGCGTGGGCTATGGATAGAGATGTGCGCAGGAGGATGGATGTGCTGGAAATGAGATGTTTGAGGACAATGTGTGGTGTGAGGTGGTTTGATCGAGTAAGTAACGTAAGGGTAAGAGAGATGTGTGGAAATAAAAAGAGCGTGGTCGAGAGAGCAGAAGAGGGTGTTTTGAAATGGTTTGGGCACATGGAGAGAATGAGTGAGGAGAGATTGACCAAGAGGATATATGTGTCGGAGGTGGAGGGAACGAGGAGAAGAGGGAGACCAAATTGGAGGTGGAAAGATGGAGTGAAAAAGATTTTGTGTGATCGGGGCCTGAACATGCAGGAGGGTGAAAGGAGGGCAAGAAATAGAGTGAATTGGAGTCATGTGGTATACAGGGGTTGACGTGCTGTCAGTGGATTGAAGCAAGGCATGTGAAGCGTCTGGGGTAAACCATGGAAAGCTGTGTAGGTATGTATATTTGCGTGTCTGGACGTGTGTATGTACATGTGTATGGGGGGGGGGTTGGGCCATTTCTTTCGTCTGTTTCCTTGCGCTACCTCGCAAACGCGGGAGACAGCGACAAAGTATAAAAAAAAAAAAAAAAAAAAAATGTGTGGAAAAATAAATAAATAAATATATATATATATATGTGTGGAAATAAAAAGAGCGTGGCTGAGAGAGCAGAAGAGGGTGTTTTGAAATGGTTTGGGCACATGGAGAGAATGAGTGAGGAAAGATTGACCAAGAGGATATATGTGTCGGAGGTGGAGGGAACGAGGAGAAGTGGGAGACCAAATTGGAGGTGGAAAGATGGAGTGAAAAAGATTTTGTGTGATCGGGGCCTGAACATGCAGGAGGGTGAAAGGAGGGCAAGGAATAGAGTGAATTGGATCGATGTGGTATACCGGGGTTGACGTGCTGTCAGTGGAATGAATCAGGGCATGTGAAGCGTCTGGGGTAAACCATGGAAAGCTGTGTAGGTATGTATATTTGCGTATGTGGACGTATGTATATACATGTGAATAGGGTTGGGTTGGGCCATTTCTTTCGTCTGTTTCCTTGCACTACCTCGCAAACGCAGGAGACAGCGAAAAAAAAAAAAAATTATTTATTTGCTTTGTCACTGTCTCCCGCGTTAGCGAGGAAGCGCAAGGAAACAGACGAAAGAATGGCCCAACCCACCCACATACACATGTATACACATACACGTCCACACACAGCACATATACATACCTATACATCTCAATGTATACATATATATACACACACAGACACATACATATACCCATGTACATAATTCATACTGTCTGCCTTTATTCATTCCCATCGCCATCCCACCACACATGGAATAACAACACCCTCCCCCTCATGTGTGCGAGGTAGCGCTAGGAAAAGACAACAAAGGCCCCATTCGTTCACACTTATTAGTCTCTAACTGTCATGTAATAATGCACCGAAACCACAGCTCCCTTTCCACATCCAGGCCCCAGAAAACCTTCCATCGTTTACTCCAGATGCCTCACATGCCCTGGTTCAATCCATTGGCAGCATGTCGACACCGGTAAACCACATCATTCCAATTCATTCTATTCCTTGCACGCCTTTCACCCTCCTGTATGTTCAGGCCCCAATCGCTCAAAATCTTTTTCACTCCATCCTTCCATCTCTAATTTGGCCTCCCACTTCTTGTTCCCTCCATCTCTGACACATACATCCTCTTGGTCAATCTTTCCTCACTCATTCTTTCCATGTGACCAAACCATTTCAATACACCCTCTTCTGCTCTCTCAACCACACTTTTTTTTATTACCACATATCTCTCTTACCCTTTCATTACTTACTTGATCAAACCACCTCACACCACATATTGTCCTCAAACATTTCATTTCCAACACAGCCACCCACCTCCGCACAAACTTATCAATAGCCCATGCCACACAACAATATAACATTGATGGAACCATTATTCCTTCAAACACACACATTTTTGCTCTCTGGAATAACATATTCACCATTTCCCAGGTTAGTGGGGTGGCGACGGGAACACATGACTGAGCCTTAGAGGGAAAAATCCTCCCTTGGCCCCCTTGTCTGTTCCTTCTTTTGGAAAGTAAAACAGGAGGGGAGGATTTCTATCCCCCTGCTTCCATCCCTCTTAGTCGCCTTCTGCAGCATTCTTTCTCCTCTATCCTATATATACTTGGATCGGGAGCTGTGGTATTGGTGCATTACGCATAACAGCTCATGTATGGATGTGAGTGGATTTGGCCTTTCTTTGTCTGTTTCCTGTTGCTACCTCATTGATGCAAGGGGCGGTGATCAGATGTAGGAAAGAATAAGAAAATGTATAAGTTATATGTATATATCTTTTCTTTCATGCATTTATGCAGTTTCCCTTGGAGCATGTTGGTGTCAGGAATGGATAAAAGTGAGCAAATATGAGTATGTACTTGTGTATATATGAGTATGCATATGTATGTGTACATATGTGTGTGTGTGTACATGTACATATAAATGTGCATATGTGCCTGTTTTGCAGCGCTGCCTTGCTAACGCGGAAAATGGCGATCAAGTATGAATGGTCTGTGGGACCTGGATGTGGATGGGAGCTGTCGTTTTGGTGCATTACACATGACAGATAGAGACTAAGTGTGAATGAGTGTGGCCTTTTTTTTCTGGTGCTACCTTACTGATACAAGGAGTGGTGATGCTGTTTCCTGTGGGGCTGAGTTGAGCTGGGAATGGATGAAGGCAAGCAAGTATTAATTTGTACATGTGAATATATATGTACATGTCTGTGTATGTATATAAATGTATGTGTATAAGATATGTATATAGATAAGTGCATGTATGTATACACGAGTAGATGGGTCTTTCTTAATCTGTTTCCTGGCGCTACCTCATTGACGTGGGAAACTGCAATCAAGTATAATAATAATAATAATAATAATAATAAGAATAATAATAATAATAATAATAATTATAATAATATATATATTATATACTCAATCTCTGTTTCCCGTGTCAGCGAGGCAGTGCCACGAAACAAAGAATGGCCCATCTACTCATATACACACACACACACACACATATATATATATATATATAGTGAATGTAGGTTTGCGGCAGGGGTGTGTGATGTCTCCATGGTTGTTTAATTTGTTTATGGATGGGGTTGGTAGGGAGGTGAATGCAAGAGTTTTGGAAAGAGGGGCAAGTATGAAGTCTGTTGGGGATGAGAGAGCTTGGGAAGTGAGTCAGTTGTTGTTCGCTGATGATACAGCGCTGGTGGCTGATTCATGTGAGAAACTGCAGAAGCTGGTGACTGAGTTTGGTAAAGTGTGCGAAAGAAGAAAGTTAAGAGTAAATGTGAATAAGAGCAAGGTTATTAGGTACAGTAGGGTTGAGGGTCAAGTCAATTGGGAGGTAAGTTTGAATGGAGAAAAACTGGAGGAAGTAAAGTGTTTTAGATATCTGGGAGTGGATCTGGCAGCGGATGGAACCATGGAAGTGGAAGTGGATCATAGGGTGGGGGAGGGGGCAAAAATTCTGGGAGCCTTGAAGAATGTGTGGAAGTCGAGAACATTATCTCGGAAAGCAAAAATGGGTATGTTTGAAGGAATAGTGGTTCCAACAATGTTGTATGGTTGCAAGGTGTGGGCTATGGATAGAGTTGTGTGCAGGAGGATGGATGTGCTGGAAATGAGATGTTTGAGGACAATGTGTGGTGTGAGGTGGTTTGATCGAGTAAGTAACGTAAGGGTAAGAGAGATGTGTGGAAATAAAAAGAGCATGGTTGAGAGAGCAGAAGAGGGTGTTTTGAAATGGTTTGGGCACATGGAGAGAACGAGTGAGGAAAGATTGACCAAGAGGATATATGTGTCGGAGGTGGAGGGAACGAGGAAAAGTGGGAGACCAAATTGGAGGTGGAAAGATGGAGTGAAAAAGATTTTGTGTGATCGGGGCCTGAACATGCAGGAGGGTGAAAGGAGGGCAAGGAATAGAGTGAATTGGATCGATGTGGTATACCGGGGTTGACATGCTGTCAGTGGATTGAATCAGGGCATGTGAAGCGTCTGGGGTAAACCATGGAAAGCTGTGTAGGTATGTATATTTGCGTGTGTGGACGTATGTATATACATGTGCATGTGGGTGGGTTGGGCCATTTCTTTCGTCTGTTTCCTTGCGCTACCTCGCAAACGCGGGAGACAGCGGCTCAACAAAAAAAAATATATATATATATATATATATATATATATATATATATATATATATATATATATATCCCATACATGCACATATATATACATACACATATCAACATAAGACATACACTATGCATACACAGACATTACATACATAAACATGTACATATTCATACTGGCTTGCCTTCATCCACTCCTGGCACTACCCTGCCCCAAAGGAAACAGCATTGCTACCCCTGCTTCAGCGAGGTAGAGCCAGGAAAACAGATGAAAAAGGATACATTCATTCACACTCAGTTTCTAGATAGATAGCATTATTGGGATGGCCTTGATTAGGGCCTCAGCTGCCTATGACGTCTCAGTCAGCATTCAAAAAAAGAAAAAGATAACCATGAAAACGCCCAGTTCAGCAGAAATACATCACTTCTCGTTTTTTATACTTTTATGATGTTTCACGTATTTTCCCCTCTTCTTTATCAATTCTTCTGAAACTACCTGAAAAACACTTTTTTCTTATCAATACTGTTACTGCTTATTCATTTTATGAGAATTAAACATGCTACCATCCCAGCATTACTTCTTCCTCTTAATCTTAGTTCAAAAGCTTTTACCTAATGTTTTCGCTACCATAAAAGTCTACCTAAATGATCATCATTCTCTTTACCATTTTCATTACTTCCATTAATGAATAAAGAACTAATGTTACAACACTGTCAAAACAAAGACAGAATGCACACCTCCTGTGAGAAACAGACACAAAACAATCTATTAGAACTGGATATACGGTACCTTATTTGTAAGGAGTTGCTGAGTACTTTGAGCACGCCTGTTTGTGACACTTGAAGTTGCCATGATCCCTGGTACTTCCTGTCAATGAAACAAACTCTTCTGAATAAACAATCATTGTGTGTGAGTTTAAAATCTACTTTGGGCTTTCAAATAATAAATTACTCTTTACATCCATAAGAACAATTCATAAGAAAGTAATACTATGAATGAAAAGTAAAAATCCTACATAAGGTTTTGCATCACATACCTGATTATTAGTTTTATATGGCATGCCCATGGAAGCTGGACTAGAGTGCCACAGAGCCTTTTCGAAAGGCCAAGTGCCCCGTAACACTGCTTCGATTGCTGGAGGCATTTTTCCAGGGGGTATTTGGTGTTGTTGCAATAAAGTATCAGTAGGGGATTCTAATTCATCAGATATCTGACTAGTAAGAGTTGGTCTCCCTTTGGTTTGACTGCCACCCTCACTCGAGTGAAGAGTGAGGGTGTCAGAATGTAGTGAGTCCATTTCTCGGATCTCACTGATATCGTCAGTTGTTGCATCTTCATCTCGGAGCTGTTGGTGCATACAATACCATATCAATAAATTTGCCACCAAAAGTAACTTGGCACAAAATAAATTAGAAAAAGCTATACACTTCCATAATTTGTAAATACCAACAAAGATATTAATAAAAGACTAAAAATCACACACTCCATTTCAGTAAGTTCAAAACATTGTATGTTACAAAAGGAAGTGTTAGAGATGGGGGTCTCATGTGCTTAAGCTCCCTCCATATACTGAACAAATAGGCAAAGTAATGACAAATACATTAAACAAACTATAGACCCAGCAACTGATTCACCATCAATACAGCACTAGATCTCATTTACACACACAACAACAGCCTGGAAATCAAGAACACCAGCAATATTATCCCATTTGGTAAAACACACATTATTAAAGCCTGAATATGCTGCCCAAGAAGTAATGAAAAATAAATGAAAAACTCAGACACAAGTAGATGATACAAGGAAGGAAATTTTACAAAGGGGAACAACCTCTGGAACATTAATTGGGACATAGACTTCCAGTGAGAGAACAAAAAACTAGTAAAAGAATTTTCATGAAGCCTATCAAGAGGAAGTCTGTGCAAAGGAAGAAGAATACATAATGGGAGTTAGAGAAGAAATGAACATAGATCAAAATATAAAAGGTCAAAGAAGAGATGACAGCATGGAAAAGACAGAGGGGCAACGCAGCCAGGCAGTAGTAGTATGGTACTGTATGTGAGAGCAAGAAATGAATGGGGGGGTGGGGGGGATAAGGAAAAGCAAAGAATAACACTAAAAAATTTTTAACATGGCAAACTTTAATTCTAAAATGTTCCACGGATTTTATTAGCAGGAACCTTTCAATTAAAGAAGAAATAACTACGCAGAGTCAGGTTAAGAGAGAAACTGATCATCAAAAAATAATACTAGAGATTGTACAGGTAAATGATAAGTTCTAAGGCTAAGACATTTTCACAGTAAAAAACATATTATTGCCACAACAATCTTCTAGGATGGGAGAAAGACCAGGAAGCAATGAAATTCTTACAAAAGATGGAAGAAGGTTTATTAAGAATTTGCATTATGTGCAAGCCAAAAAAAGTCTCATGCCAAATCTTGTAGATTTCCTTAGTAAACATCATCAGGCTGCATGCTCCTGAGACTGCCATCTGTGATTGCCCATCCCTCACTTGTAGTATCCCACAAGGTATAAAGAAGGAACTCTTGTGTTTCCTTATCCTTGTAAATAATGCTCTGATGGAAGCAACTTCTCAATGAAAATGCAACGACAAATCTACCATCGGTATCAGCATTAACCAATGTTCACCTTAACAGCGTTCAGAATGTTTTTGATCATCAGCAACCAAATAAAGTCTTTGTTACAGATGGGTCCTCAAGAAAACAGATTTCCTTTCCCCTAATGTATGAACAGGCAATAACACACAGATTATGACATGCATACATACTTGGACATAAGCATAAGGCATACCTAAAAAACAGTTATCTAACATCACACTTGAGTCCTATCGTCCAACACAGCAGAATCAAGTGTGATGTTGGGATTTAAATATCTTTGTTGAGTACTAGCCCTTGATGAGGTGGATTGTCTCCACGAAACTTGTCTTGCCACATGTATAGAAAAACTACATGCTAAATAAAATTGTACGAACTCCTACTGAAGTGTGATTTCACCTTCATAATAAAAAGAGTGAGGCTGAGAGAGCACAGGAGGGTGTACTGAAAGAGTTTAGTTACATGGAGAGAATGAGTGAGGAAAGATTGACAAAGAGGATATATGTGTCAGAGGTGGAGGGAACGAGGAGAAGTGGGAGACCAAACTGGAGGTGGAAGGATGGAGTGAAAAGGATTTTGAGTGATCAGGGCCTGAACATACAGGAGGGTGAAAAGCCATTCACTTTCCTCCCTTCCTACACGTACATGTGCCTTACATCCTCGATAAAAACTTTTTACTGCTTCTAACAATTTATCTCCCACACCATATATTCTTAATACCTCCCACAGAGCATCTCTATCAACCCTATCATATGCCTTCTCCAGATCCACAAATGCTACATACAAATCCACATACATATATATATGGATAGCGCAAGGAAACAGACGAAAGAATGGCCCAACCCACCCACATACACATGTATATACATACAGGTCCACACACACAAATATACATACCTATACATCTCAACGTATACATAGATACACATACACAGACATATACATATATACGCATGTACATAATTCATACTGTCTGCCTTTATTCATTCCCATCGCTACCCCACCACATGAAATAACAACCCCCTCCCCCTCATGTGAGCGAGGTAGCGCTACGAAAAAACAATAAAGGCTACATTCGTTCACAGTCTCTAGCTGTCCTGTATAATGCACCGAAACCACAGCTCCCTTTCCACATCCAGGCCCCACAGAACTCTCCATGGTTTACCCCAGACGCTTCACATGCCCTGGTTCAATCCATTGACAGCATGTCGACCCCAGTATACCACATCGTTCCAATTCACTCTATTCCTTGCATGCCTTTCACCCTCCTGCATGTTCAGGCCCCAATTGCTCAAAATCTTTTTCACTCCATCCTTCCACCTCCAATTTGGTCTCCCACTTCTCGTTCCCTCTACCTCTGACACATATATCCTCTTTGTCAATCTTTCCTCACTCATTCTCTCCATGTGACCAAACCATTTCAATACATCCTCTTCTGCTCTCTCAACCACACTCTTTTTATTACTACACATCTCTCTTACCCTTTCATTACTTACTCGATCAAACCACCTCACACCACATATTGTCCTCAACTATCTCATTTCCAACACATCCACCCTCCTCTGCACAACCCTATCTGTAGCCCACGCCTCGCAACCATAACATTGTTGGAACCACCATTCCTTCAAACACATCCATTTTTGCTTTCCGAGATAATGTTCTCGCCTTCCATACGTTCGTCATGCTCCCAGAACTTTTGCTCCCTCCCCCAATCTGTGACTCACTTCTGCTTCCACGGTTCCATCCGCTGCCAAATCCACTCCCAGACATCTAAAGCACTTCAATTTGTCCAGTTTTTCTCCATTCAAACTTACCTCCCACCTGACTTGTCCCTCAACCCTACTGTACCTAATTACCTTGCTCTTATTCACATTTAGTCTCAACTTTCTTCTTTCACACACTTTACCAAACTCCGTCACCAGCTTCTGCAGTTTCTCACCTGAATCAGCCACCGCCGCTGCATCATCAGCGAAAAACTGACTCACTTCCTAAGCCCTCTCATCTGCAACAGACTGCACACTTGCCCCTCTCTCCAAAACTCTTGCATTCACCTTCCTAACAACCCCATCCATAAACAAATTAAACAACCATGGAGACATCACGCACCTCTGCCACAAACCGACATTAAATGAGAACCAATCACTTTCCTCTCTTCCTACTCGTACACATGCCTTACATCCTCAATAAAAACTTTCCACTGCTTCTAGCAACATGCCTTCCACACCATATACTCTAAATACCTTCCACAGAGTATCCCTATCAACTCTATCATATGCCTTCTCCAGATCCATAAATGCTACATACAAATCCATTTAATTTTCTAAATATTTCTCACATGCATTCTTCAAAGCAAACACCGGATCCACACATCCTCTACCACTTCTGAACCCACACTGCTCTTCCCCAATCTGATGCTCTGTACATGCCTTCACCCTCTCAATCAATACCCTCCCATATAATTAATTTCCCAGGAATACTCAACAAACTTATACCTCTGTAATTTGAACACTCACCTTTATATATATATATATATATATATATATATATATATATATATATATATATATATATATATATATATATGAGTATAGGTACAGTAGGGTTGAGGGTCAAGTCAATTGGGAGGTAAGTTTGAATTGAGAAAAGCTGGAGGAATTGAAGTGTTTTAGATATCTGGGAGTGGATCTGGCAGCGGATGGAACCATGGAAGCGGAAGTGAATCATAGGGTGGGGGAGGGGGCGAAAATTCTGGGAGCCTTGAAGAATGTTTGGAAGTCGAGAACATTATCTCGGAAAGCAAAAATGGGTATGTTTGAAGGAATAGTGGTTCCAACAATGTTGTATGGTTGCGAGGCGTGGACTATGGATAGAGTTGTGCGCAGGAGGATGGATGTGCTGGAAATGAGATGTTTGAGGACAATGTGTGGTGTGAGGTGGTTTGATCGAGTAAGTAACGTAAGGGTAAGAGAGATGTGTGGAAATAAAAAGAGCGTGGTTGAGAGAGCAGAAGAGGGTGTTTTGAAATGGTTTGGTCACATGGAGAGAATGAGTGAGGAAAGATTGACCAAGAGGATATATGTGTCGGAGGTGGAGGGAACGAGGAGAAGAGGGAGACCAAATTGGAGGTGGAAAGATGGAGTGAAAAAGATTTTGTGTGATCGGGGCCTGAACATGCAGGAGGGTGAAAGGAGGGCAAGGAATAGAGTAAATTGGAGCAATGTGGTATACCGGGGTTGACGTGCTGTCAGTGGATTGAATCAAGGCATGTGAAGCGTCAGGGGTAAACCATGGAAAGCTGTGTAGGTATGTATATTTGCGTGTGTGGATGTATGTATATACATGTGTATGGGGGTGGGTTGGGCCATTTCTTTCGTCTGTTTCCTTGCGCTACCTCGCAAACGCGGGAGACAGCGACAAAGCAAAAAAAAAAAAAAAGAATACTTCCCACGTATTCCCTGCGTGTCGTAGAAGGCGACTAAAGGGGAAGGGAGCGGGTGGCTGGAAATCCTCCTCTCTCTCTCTTTTTTTTTTTTCCCCAAAAGAAGGAACAGAGAAGGGGGCCATATGAGGATATTCCCTCAAAGGCCAAGTCCTCTGTTCTTAACGCAACCTCGCTAACATGGGAAATGGCAAATAGTATGAAAGAAAATATATATATATATATATATATATATATATATATATATATATATATATATTTTTTTTTTTATACTTTGTCGCTGTCTCCCGCGTTTGCGAGGTAGCGCAAGGAAACAGACGAAAGAAATGGCCCAACCCCCCCCCCCATACACCTGTACATACACACGTCCACACACGCAAATATACATACCTACACAGCTTTCCATGGTTTACCCCAGACGCTTCACATGCCTTGATTTACTCCACTGACAGCACGTCAACCCCTGTATACCACATCGCTCCAATTCACTCTATTCCTTGCCCTCCTTTCACCCTCCTGCATGTTCAGGCCCCGATCACACAAAATCTTTTTCACTCCATCTTTCCACCTCCAATTTGGTCTCCCTCTTCTCCTCGTTCCCTCCACCTCCGACACATATATCCTCTTGGTCAATCTTTCCTCACTCATTCTCTCCATGTGCCCAAACCATTTCAAAACACCCTCTTCTGCTCTCTCAACCACGCTCTTTTTATTTCCACACATCTCTCTTACCCTTACGTTACTCACTCGATCAAACCACCTCACACCACACATTGTCCTCAAACATCTCATTTCCAGCACATCCATCCTCCTGCGCACAACTCTATCCATAGCCCACGCCTCGCAACCATACAACATTGTTGGAACCACTATTCCTTCAAACATACCCATTTTTGCTTTCCGAGATAATGTTTTCGACTTCCACACATTCTTCAAGGCCCCCAAAATTTTCGCCCCCTCCCCCACCCTATGATCCACTTCCACTTCCATGGTTCCATCCGCTGCCAGATCCACTCCCAGATATCTAAAACACTTCACTTCCTCCAGTTTTTCTCCATTCAAACTCACCTCCCAATTGACTTGACCCTTAACCCTACTGTACCTAATAACCTTGCTCTTATTCACATTTACTCTTAACTTTCTTCTTCCACACACTTTACCAAACTCAGTCACCAGCTTCTGCAGTTTCTCACATGAATCAGCCACCAGCGCTGTATCATCAGCGAACAACAACTGACTCACTTCCCAAGCTCTCTCATCCCCAACAGACTTCATACTTGCCCCTCTTTCCAAAACTCTTGCATTTACCTCCCTAACAACCCCATCCATAAACAAATTAAACAACCATGGAGACATCACACACCCCTGCCGCAAACCTACATTCACTGAGAACCAATCACTTTCCTCTCTTCCTACACGTACACATGCCTTACATCCTCGATAAAAACTTTTCACTGCTTCTAACAACTTTCCTCCCACACCATATATTCTTAATACCTTCCACAGAGCATCTCTATCAACTCTATCATATGCCTTCTCCAGATCCATAAATGCTACATACAAATCCATTTGCTTTTCTAAGTATTTCTCACATACATTCTTCAAAGCAAACACCTGATCCACACATCCTCTACCACTTCTGAAACCACACTGCTCTTCCCCAATCTGATGCTCTGTACATGCCTTCACCCTCTCAATCAATACCCTCCCATATAATTTACCAGGAATACTCAACAAACTTATACCTCTGTAATTTGAGCACTCACTCTTATCCCCTTTGCCTTTGTACAATGGCACTATGCACGCATTCCGCCAATCCTCAGGCACCTCACCATGAGTCATACATACATTAAATAACCTTACCAACCAGTCAACAATACAGTCACCCCCTTTTTTAATAAATTCCACTGCAATACCATCCAAACCTGCTGCCTTGCCGGCTTTCATCTTCCGCAAAGCTTTCACTACCTCTTCTCTGTTTACCAAATCATTTTCCCTAACCCTCTCACTTTGCACACCACCTTGACCAAAACACCCTATATCTGCCACTCTATCATCAAACACATTCAACAAACCTTCAAAATACTCACTCCATCTCCTTCTCACATCACCACTACTTGTTATCACCTCCCCATTTGCGCCCTTCACTGAAGTTCCCATTTGCTCCCTTGTCTTACGCACTTTATTTACCTCCTTCCAGAACATCTTTTTATTCTCCTTAAAATTTAATGATACTCTCTCACCCCAACTCTCGTTTGCCCTTTTTTTCACCTCTTGCACCTTTCTCTCTCTCTCTCTCTCTCTCTCTCTCTCTCTCTCTCTCTCTCTCTCTCTCTCTCTCTCTCTCTCTCTCTCTCTCTTTCTCTCTCTCTCTCTCTCTATATATATATATATATATGTGTGTGTGTGTGTGTGTGTGTGTATCATCACAAATATGAAGAATGTCCAAAACAAGTGAAGAAGCATGTGAATTAGAAGAAAATAGGGAGGGCTGTACCTGGTTAGCATTGACAGCGTCCATGATGTCTGAAGGGTGTGGCATGGGTGAGGATGTCCTCTGATGCTCGTGGATGTTATTAAAGTTGTTGTGGTTGTTGCGTAGTGTGTCCTGTTGGAGCCTCTGGATGGTCTTTTCTATGGTGTTGATGGTGTGAAGGCGATGGTCACGGCGCCTCACCATCATAGCCGGCGTGCCCAGACGCTGACCCAGAGCCTCCTGCAGGCGGCACACCTCGCCCTCCACACGCCAACGCTCGCAGGCATCCTGGAAATAAGAAGATATAATGAATTGTTGGCCATTCTGACCATGATGTACGTAGAGAGGGGATGGTAACAATGGCAGGTGATGATGATGATGTGAACGTATGAGGGTGATGCTGATGTGAATGTAGGAAGGTGATGCTGATGTGAATGTAGGATGGTGATGCTGATGTGGATGTAGGAGGGTGATAATGATGTGAATGTGGGAGGGTGATGGTGATGCTGATGTGAATGTAGGAGAGGGATGGTGATGCTGTGTGAATGTAGGAGAGGGATGGTGATGCTGTGAATGTAGGAGAGGGATGCTGATGTGAATGTAGGAGGTGATGGTGTAAATGTAGTAGGGGGACATTGAAGGTGATGCTGATGCAAATCTAGGAGGGTGATATTGATGTGAATGTAGGAGAGCGATGCTGATGTAAATGCAGGAGGGTGATATTGATGTGAATATAGGAGGATGATGCTGATGTGAATGCAGGAGGGTGATACTGATGTAAAAGTGAGAGGGTGATGCTGATGTGAATGTGGGAGGTTGATGCTGATGTAAATTGGGAGGGTGATACTGATGTGAGTGTGGGAAGGTGATACTGATGTAAATGTGGGAGGGTGATGCTGATGTATATGAGACTAAAACAGCAAGACAAGTTTCTGAAAGAGATGCGACGTCATGATGCGATAACATTCTTTAAGGGGAGGTAGAAACTGCAGATGAGTTTAGATATAAAGGAGTAATGTTCAGTAATGTCTGAAGCAGAGATACTGAAAGTTAATGTAAATTCCTGCAATAGACTATGTAGACCGCATACACCCTCGCTTTATGTTTGGCTCCTGTTTTTATTCGCAAAGATGAAAGTAAAATCAAAGATAAATGTGAGAAAATGAAGCTGGAAGCTGGAGTTCATGACAGAGATGTACAAGAGACACTGACGATAAACAATTTTACTCTATCAAATTAAACAGAACTCTTGTAAACACTTTCGTTGTCAATAAATATACTCCTTTTTTACCTATTCATTTACCGACATATTCGACAGTTGTAAATATCAACTTATCTAAACAAGTCATATATACCTGTTCGAAGAGTACAACACAGCATCACCTTTGGAGAAGACTTTCACAACAGATCGATCAATAAACTTACACGGATTAAAATAATCTCCCTCAATGACTAACTGGGGAAGATATACATGATCTTTTACCATATGAGTACATCCACTCGTCCTGAGCGGTCCTCCTGCCTCAAACTAATGCCCGACACTGAGTGGGGACATAACTCCCGACTCCTGACAAGGGGTGCTAACAAAGGGTTCGCAACAGAGGTACGATCTCATTTGTGCACGAAAGGTACATACATACATGCACAGCGGTTCTCAAGGCGCGCAACCCAACTACAACTGTAATACAAAATCGGGAAATTTCCAAGTACAGAAAAGGCCCGAGGTAAGGGATAACGATAATAATAATATCAGACGCACATTTCTATAGATAAGCCTTAATTTTCCCAAGTTGGAGCTTTATATCTTGTGTACACATTTCTTGGTCAAAGAAATTCCGTAGATGGAAATTTCAATCATATTTACTGTACTATGTTTATATATCCACTAACTTTACACGATGTTTATATATCCACTAACTTTTATCATGAATACACAATCGACGGCTCACGGGTAGCATGGAGCCCGAGATACCTTAAGTAAGGGGTGAAGAAAACATAATCAAACTAACAACTACCCAATTTCAATAAATACCTAACCCCAAAGATCAGTATCCATACTTACATGAGTTCTAAGTTTCTATCTGTACATGTTTATCTGTGCGTGTGTGGTGTTAAAAAAAAAAAAGGAGAATTACGATTTAAATGTGTAAAAATTAGGGCTTGCATAATTTCAGAGGCCCGAGCTTATGATGGCCAGTGCCTATGGTGACCTGGGCCAACATCCCGCCGTCCCGTTGGTCTGTACAGATTGGTGCTGGACGGCGGGACCAAAGTGTGATGTTGGGAATCAAATAACTTTGTTAAGTACTGGCACCTGATGAGGTGGATTGTCTCCACGAAACATGTGCCACATATATCGATATATTAAATGTTAAATGAAATTGTATGAACTACTGAAGTGCGATTTCACCTTCATAATATATATATATATATATATATATATATATATATATATATATATATATATATATATATATATATATATTATCCCTGGGGATAGGGGAGAAAGAATACTTCCCACGTATTCCCTGCGTGTCGTAGAAGGCGACTAAAAGGGGAGGGAGCGGGTGGCTGGAAATCCTCCCCTCTCTTTTTTTTTTTTTTTTAATTTTCCAAAAGAAGGAACAGAGAAGGGGGCCAGGTGAGGATTTTCCCTCTAAGGCCCAGTCCTCTGTTCTTAACGCTACCTCGCAAACGCGGGAAATGGCGAATCGTATAAAAAAAAATATATATATATATATATATATATATATATATATATATATATATATATATATATATATATATATATATATGCATCATCATATTATTATTATTACTAAAATTACCATTATTATCATTCATGACCTCTGGACTGTCATGGACAAATAACAAAAATGTAATCATACTTAATACGGCAAATTATAATGGGTCTATATATTACTAAGTAAGCACAGTTTTACATACAGAATTAAATGTGCACAATCTTCCAATCACCTGTGTACAAGTACTTCTGTGCAAGACATTGATCATGCTGTATACAAGTGTCATGAGAGAGATATGGACATTGAGCGAACCATCTCAGACTGGAGGACATTAAAAACGTTACTTCGCACAAGGTAAAGACGCAAATTTACAATTACATGACAATTTGCTCCGTTCCTAGTTGTTCTGACTGATTAGTTGTCATCAATTATGACTACTTCCTTGATATGCTTCTATACAATACGACTGATATAACTCAGAAGTGTGATTGGATTTACAAATCTGTTCGCATCTTTTTCGGAATTGACGCCACTGAGCTGAGAGAGAGAGAGAGAGAGAGAGAGAGAGAGAGAGAGAGAGAGAGAGAGAGAGAGAGAGAGAGAGAGAGAGAGAGAGAGAGCAGTCGGTGAGTTAAGCTGCCAGATGTTACTTTTGACGTCAAGCTGTGTTTGTGGAAGTTAAAGCTTGCTCGGTATATCTTCCTTGGTCCTGACATGTTATGATTATTCTACCTAATAGTTCTTAATCGCCAAAACGGTAGTTTGGACATTTATCCGTGAAGGAACCCGTTAGAGCAGAACGGCCAAAATACAGACACGCTCACGGAATTTTTGGGGGGCTTTTAAGCAAGAAAGAACCTTGTGTGGGCTCCATATCAAATTATATTTATAGACGAAGAGACAGATGTCATGCATATATCCTAATATTTAAAACTGTATAATTCCGCTAATGGTAGGGAGGAGATAATGATAAAAATAGATCAGTTAAATCGAATTATTTCAAGCGGGAAACATGTAAACATAAGCAAAAACACAATCTACTGATAATGCACTACGTAAGGATAGGATTGCTGCTGTTGCTGCTGCTGCATACCGCAGTATAACATGCAGGCAAAGCATAAATGTTCATGATTCAGTCGCAGTCACTGATTATAAATTCCACACCGGTGGGTCCTATGCAGCAGCCTACTTCGCCTACTTACCACTACCGAAATGTTCTCAAGAAGGATCCATCCTTTTTCTACCATGGCAATATTAACGTAATCTTGTACATACTTCGATGACCACACGCTTCATCCTCTGCACAGACATATGATGTCGAACTTAATCTATTCAAAAGCTTTGTATAGCATATAGATTTCCCAGGAATTATACAGGTACATATATCAGAAAAGCCAAAATCAGTCTGTTTTGATGCTCCAAAACAACCGCGGAAACCAAATGCAAACAGTAATCCATTTTTCCTTTACACACACACACACACACACATATATACATATATATACATATATGTATATATATATATATATATATATATATATATATATATATATATATATATATATATATATATATTCCCTGGGGATAGGGGAGAAAGAATACTTCCCACGTATTCCCTGCGTGTCGTAGAAGGCGACTAAAAGGGAAGGGAGCGGGGGGCTGGAAATCCTCCCCTCTCGTTTTTTTTTTTTTTTTCCAAAAGAAGGAACAGAGGAGAGGTCCAGGTGAGGATATTCCCTCAAAGGCCCAGTCCTCTGTTCTTAACGCTACCTCGCTATTGCGGGAAATAGCGAATAGTATGAAAAAAAAAAAAAAAAAAAAATATATATATATATATATATATATATATATATATATATATATATATATAAGCGGCAATAAGTCATAGGGTGGATGATAGAGGGGAGAAGGTTCTGGAGGCGCTGAAGAATGTGGAATGAGAACGTTATTTGGGAGGGCAAAATAGGGCATGTTTGAAGGTATAATATTCCCTACACTATTATATGGTTGCGAGGCATGGGCTACAGCTAAGGCTGTGCAGAGAAAGGTAGAAGTGTTGGATATAAAATATTTGAGGAAAGTATGTGGTGTAAGGTGGTTTGATCGAATACGTTATGAAAGGGTAATATATGTGCGGTAATAAAGAGTGTGGTTGAGAGAACAGAAGAGGGTGTGTTGAAATGGTTGGGAAATATGGAGAGAATGTGTGAGAAAAGGTTGACAAAGAAGATATGTGTGTCAGAAGAGGCGGGAACTAGGAGAACGATAAGATTGAATTGGAAATGGAAGGAGAGTGAAAAAGCTTTTTGAGCGATCAAGGCCTGAACATTCAGAAGCGTGAAACGCGTGCGCTGGATAGTGAATTGGAATGATATGGTATACAGTGGTCAACATGCTGTCAATGGACTAAACCAGGGCATGTGAAGAGTCTGGGGGTAAACCATGGAAAGGTGTGTGGGGCCTGGATGCGGACAAGGGATCTGCAGTTTCGATGCATTACACATGACAGCTAGAGTTCGGATATGAGCAGATGCAGCCTTTCTTAGTCCGTTCCTGGCGCTACTTCGCTAACACGGAAAATAGCAATCAAACATAGAATATATATATATATATATATATATATATATATATATATATATATATATATATATATATATATATATATTGCTTATATTTTCCACAGAGCAAACCAGCTGAAAAAATGTGAAGCAAGCGTTATCAGCAGAATTTATTTAAAACGATTCGGAACACCAATGATGCCATTAAATACGATTGTCAGTGTGTAATGTGACGTGCATTTTGCACGTCACCCGCCATTAACAGGAAAGCGGATGAGGATGTCCTTCCGCACCCCTAACCTAACCTCACACGTTCGTGAAAGAAAATCTGGATTTGTACGTCAACTGTGAAGCTTTGAAGGCAGGTTTTACCGTATAACAATATGTGAAAATATGACGTAACCAAGAGCTTACATAAAGTGCCATTTTAACAATATAAAGTATTTCTGAGAAGTTTCGACCGCTTGTCTAGCAGTACTGAATATTTACATACTTCAGGGTGACGTTAAGTCCAACTACTCTGCATATATATCTATCTCCTATACATCTATCTCGACAACCATAGTCACATCTGAGACCCTTGCTCCCACCATCATCCCCTTTATCTCGCATCAATACCATCACCACAGCCTAATCTACCACCACTATCCTCCCACTAGCAACCCGCTACTACCATCACCATCTTCCACCAAAAGTACCACACCTCTTTACTACCACCATCGCTATCACTGTCGACTGCACTATCTACCTCTACTTCCATAACTACCACCACCACCATCTTCCTTTATCATCGCCATTTTCCACTACCATCAGAGGAACAACACCATAACAACCTTCCTCTTGTGCAAACCACCACCACTACCACGACACTTGCCCCTCTCACCACACCCATCCACCTGCAAGGCGCACAGACACGCACGTTCAGCCTGCGCACTTGAGCACATGAACTCTCCCACTCAGGCCCACAAGCTCTCCCCAAACCTCTCCCCTCAGCCAGATAATCTCTAGAGTACTCCGTCATATCCCCGACCACAGCAGCTCCTCTGTGTCCACGCCCGACAAAGCATCATTGTTCCAGAACTTACATGACATTCCAACATGTCTCACTTAAAGCAAAGCTTAACACCAAACACAACTTTAATCAACAAATTACTCCTACTCTAACTACAAACATGAAAAAACATGCTTTATCACAATTAGGCAATTAAGTTGACTGACGGATACACGTCACGCCTAAATTTACTAAGGAACAAGCGACCGCGAAGCTAATTTCTGCTGTCAAGACCAAACTGGCTACTTCAGGATACATAAAAAGCGAGAAAACCTTCTACTTATTATTCTATTATATGCGGAAGAGTCATAATATAGCGAAAATGTTATCTTTACGGCGTAAATGATACTTATCTGTGCTTTTATGAATATTTTCTCAATAATTTTATATATTTCCATCCTTCTAGCGCTAACTTCCGGAAGATGTTAGCGACCCGGCGAGACGATTCGCCAGACCCCTAAACACTTCAGCCAAATCCACGACTACACGATTCGAAAACAACAGACGGTAAGTTAGCTTTGGAGTAATGCCTCTAAATCACCTGGATGCTAGCCCGACTACTACCGTCTGTTTTAATCTTGATGGTAAAAAATGGCCGCTGCCCGCGTGAGTTCCCGGAAACCGTCTGGTAGGGCAGCTCGCCAGGTTCCCGTGACGTCACGAACTCGGGGTTTTGGCGCGCTTTCTCTTTGTTTTTTACTTGACGTCGACGGTGCGTTATCATCCACCATGACGTTATCTCATTACCTCAAAATCATAACTTACTCGTTGCCATAAAGTGTCACATCAACCCTTCATGAGCAGACAGGGGTATTTCTATCATATGGATAATCAAGTAGTACCCAAAACAACGTTGTACGCATGTTCGCTGTCACCCGAGAGCGCTGTCTGTCTGGGTCTCTGGCTCTCGCACAATGTTGTTGGTCGCCGTCTGCCGTGACACACCCCTTGGCGCTTCGTGATAGACTGACCGCCAACCATAATACATCACACTCACACACAGGCGGCTCGATAATTCATACATACTCCATCTTGGCATAAACACCCCGTCCCTGCACCAGTAACACTTGGAGCACAGCCAGATATGACGACCTTATAATCAACCAGTTAGAACGGAGGCTTTAAGAGCTTCATAATTAACCTCGATCACGATGTTACGACCCCTGAATGCAACTGCACGGCCCCTGAGTACGACCATGTGACCCGCTATGAACCGTCGTGCTCAAGGAAAGCAGCACCTTTCTGTTCCAGGTGTGCATCATCGTAATGCCAGATGGTACCATCGTACGCAAGGACCGTACCGTCATGCTCAAGGCGTAACTTATATAAACTATCGACGATTTTCCGTAGCTAAGAACGGATCTTACCAGGCCAGCACAGTTGCACTCCTGGGTGGGTGCCTACAGTGGGCGCAAATTAACGAGAACAGATCCAACCACATGATATATAACGACCGCGTGTCACCATATACCAGCACGACACTGATGCCCCTCACTCCATCACCCCCAGCCTCCTCAAACACACACACTGTAGGTTGGATGGCCTGGCCGTACACACACTGTACATACGTATTAGTGCGGTATAATCTTAATAATGATTATATATATTATATATATATATATATATATATATATATATATATATATATATATATATATATATATATACGCAAGTAAAAACTAAGCAAATAATTCCTCTACATCTGATGACAGGGGTCGGCCTGCTTGACATGGGATGTGCATCACGTACGTAAACACATAACTTATCAAGGACAACACATGCTAATATTAACAGAGGTACGAACCCTACGGAATAAAATCAGGACCAGGTTTGGGCGCACCTGTATGTGGCTGGCTGGCATTAAGTAAATATCATAAGAGGCTAAAGCCACACATGTAAACGTAAGGATACTTGTGGACCCTGTAAGTAAACATTCAACTGGAATGAAGGATCACTTAAAAAAAGGATTTCGGCCATAAGCAGGAAAATCAAGATAGGCTTGTGAAATATCTGGAAGCTGTTAGGCTGTAATCTCTGGAGTGTAGATGACACAGGTGTGTCATAATACACATTTGTTACACCATGGTACGCATAGTTCCAAACTGGCAGACAACAGTTTACCATTAGCACAACAAGCACGGAATACTTTTGCAAAATGTTACACATGAAATCGAAAGATGCAGTTAGCATAGCACCATAAAATAATCATTAACATGCGTGTTCTAAAATTTTATAATACATTGCTTGCAGCCACAGGAAACGCTATGGAGATGCTAAAAACTGCTTGAATAAGGACCTAAAAATTGTGCCAGTCCAGCAAGGATGTATTGGCTGCGCAGGCTTGCGGACGGCAGCCTCTATCAGGTTAAGTGAGCAAAGAGCAACCTAGCAGCTTCATTGGAGACCAAGCTGTGGGGGTGCAAGACCTCCCACACCATCGTAAGGTATACGTAAGGTAAGGTCCCAGACCCAGCTGTTGGGGTAGAAGACCTCCCAAACCATCGTAAGGTATACGTAAGGTAAGGTCAGGTCCCAGACCCAGCTGTTGGGGTAGAAGACCTCCCAAACCATCGTAAGGTATACGTAAGGTAAGGTAAGGTCCCAGACCCAGCTGTGGGGGTAGAAGACCTCCCAAACCATCGTAAGGTATACGTAAGGTAAGGTAAGGTCCCAGACCCAGCTGTGGGGGTAGAAGACCTCCCAAACCATCGTAAGGTATACGTAAGGTAAGGTAAGGTCCCAGACCCAGCTGTGGGGGTAGAAGACCTCCCAAACCATCGTAAGGTATACGTAAGGTAAGGTACGGTCCCAGACCCAGCTGTGGGGGTAGAAGACCTCCGAAACCATCGTAAGGTATACGTAAGGTAAGGTCCCAGACCCAGCTGTGGGGGTAGAAGACCTCCCAAACCATCGTAAGGTGTACGTAAGGTAAGGTAAGGTTCCAGACCAAGCTGTTGGGATAGAAGACCTCTCCAAACCATCGTAAGGTATACGTAAGGTAAGGTAAGGTCCCAGACCCACCAGGCGTAGTGGTGCAAGACCTCCCAAACCATCGTAAGGTATACGTAAGGTAAGGTAAGGTCCCAGACCCAGCTGTTGGGGTAGAAGACTTCCTAAACCATCGTAAGGTACACGTAAGGCAAGGTAAGGTCCCAGACCCAGCTGTGGGGTTAGAAGACCTCCGAAACCATCGTAAGTGAACTTAAGATGACGAAATGACAGCCACATATGAGTAAGGTCATATACCAGGAGGTACAATCGTCTAACAGAACGTGTTAGAATAAGCGTGGACGTCTTTTCAATAGAAATTCGCCAAAAAAGGGTGGCTAAATACACCATACAGAACATCATACTTCCTCAGGCATAGCAATTAAAGAGACTACTCGCATCTTCCTTATATTGTTACTATCCTCATTTCTTTTCGAAAACGCCCGATGCAAAATTTACGAGAGTAACACACTGTATTGGGATCACTTGATTAATGTTACAAGGCGTTCGACGGATTATCAGAATTTACGAAGAGAAAAACTCATAAAATGCCATATTCACTCCATGAAGCCTTACTTGATGTTACAGACGCCACGTCGAAAAAAAAAAAAAATCCTAGCCATATGGCTACACGGTTTCTTAAGCCGACGGTTCAAAGACATAAATGTCCATCTTCAACATATTTAGCGGATCAAACGATTGTATCAATCAAACACAAAATAGATCAAATTAGTTATTGTCTCACCGAGTATCTGCAACGTGTAAATATTCACTGGCCTTAACCATTTCAGTGTTAAACCAGATGAATTCATATCATGAATTCCTTTTGAAAATCCTGAAAACTTACCGGTGGAAACGGATGATGATTTCTGAAATTTCTTAACCCAATGAGCACAACAGTTGATCCATGAGCACGACGGTACGACCTTTTTTTTGGGGGGGCTGGCCATCATACCCAAGGGTCGTTCTGTCGTGCTCAAGGGTCGTACCATTGTGGTCCGGGAGTTAAACCTGTGAATGATACAGTTAGAGAACCATTTAGATGATGCGTTCAAAATGTGGCATAGGCTACGTTCATCAACAATTATCAATTGCTATTGCAGAGTGTCTACAATATTAATTCTTTTCATAACGTCGTCTTTTACGGATACTAACTTGTACAAAAGCCGCAGAGAAAATGTAAAATGCGGAATAAAGATTGTTTACTCGTCATTACACATCCTTAATTATATATAACAGAACTGACACTTGTTATACATTTCTTTACATATTTTTTGAAACACCATGGAAATTTATTGGGCAAAAGCTCGCTCTAAGTATATGAAACTTATCATAAATTTCTTGAAGTTGATGGTTTTACTGCCATTAAACTGTTGAAAATAAAATGAATGACATTAGACGTTACACTTAATCGCATTTTGCAAACTGAAAAGTGTTGAGCACTAGAGTCGTGACAGACGGTGTAGGTAAATGTAGAGATTTGAATTTTTGTCTCCGTTAATTCGTACATTTTACGTTGAAATTTCCATATATTTTTTTTTTTTTCATAAATTCCAGCCAGCAGTCAGTTATCTAATATTGCCATTTCACGAATATCACAACGACGAGAGTACATGTCAGCAAATACAACGCTGATTGGTCAACTTCACCGCCTAAGAAACCCGACAAGGCTTGGCGTTCATTGGTTGGTCATGACTGCGCCGCGCTGATTAGCTGATGGGGGGGGGGGGGGGGCATGGTTTCCGCAAACCCCTCCCCCCACGACAGAAGGCGAGCCGCACCGACCAGAGCTGCACGCCCATAATGACGAGAATGATAATCAATTCATGCGGGGCAGTAGATCTTCCTTTTTCCCGAAATCCTCTCCTTTGATGGGGACATGAACGGGTGACTTGTGGTCCCGCAATAAATCCCAGGCAGCGGCCAAATGTGTGTCTCATGACACGCCTTATGCCGTACCCTACGGCACGCCCACCACGACGCCATGTACCCCAACAGGACACGCCCACAGCATCATGAACCCGTGGAGGGCGTGGGTAACATCACGTCGCATCATCGTGAGTGGTAAATAATGAAGGACTGAGCCTCTGAGGGTTGGCTGGCTCTCCCACCCCCTCCATGGATGCAATTCTCAACCCATAACCCCCGAGATAACCCCACTGAGTGCCTAATGCACACAGCGCCCCTACTGCAACCTCATCCTGTAATAAGCGTGCCTCCTGCTCTCCCTCCTTGCTCACGCCTCTCCCCTTCCTCCCATGTTTAGCGTCTCCACGTCCCGTGTGCTTCCTCCGCTGGCCCCAAGTAGGCCTTTCCTTTCTCACATTAACTCATTTGTATTCTCTCTTGTTATTATGTAATTCCAATTTCCTATCGCACAGTAGCCTGATCTCAGGACCCGTGTAACCTCATGTGATACCGTGTATACTTCTGTATGGTCATCGTGCGCCGTATAACTTCTCCCAACGTGATCAGTTCCACCCGGGTCGCGCTGGCTCAAACACCTCCGCTTGCGTGACCCAAGCGTTACCTCCTCCTTCGTCTTATCCCCTCGTACCCCATTCCCTCAGTGAATCAGCGTGTGTGCACCATACCTTCGGTGCATTTGTTTGCTTCCAGTTAATTTCTCTCTCTAAAATCGAGATATTTTTGCGTCATCTAAAGTTCCTTGGGGACAGCAGGATATGTAACTCAAAAGTGAGACAGTCCCGCCCAAAATCGGGACGTGTCTACTCCGTACCCAATATCCTGGGGGTTCTGCCTCCCACCGTATCATGCTCCCTAAGGGTTGACCCTCTCGCTGCTGCTGCCGGGGGCCACCACGGGGGCCCTAATCCCCTGGGGTTACTTCCGCCCCCCGTGTTTATACAGGGCCTTCCCTGGTGGCTGCTGTCGCTCAGGCCCTCCACCCGGGGTACCCTAAGTACCTCCAACCCTACGCGCATGGCTGGCAGACCTCCACTCCTCCCCGCCCTCGTCCACCATCTTCATAACCTGCAAGGAAGGCGACCAGCCTCAGGTGAGGAGACTGACGCTTCGCATCTACATCACAACTACGACAGCGCCATCTTTAAAATAGAGGAGCAGTACTTAATTGGCTGGGACTACCCCCCCCTTCCCCCACCTCGTCACATGGTCGAAGTGACGTCACTGAGCCGCGGTGACGCCACGAGCGCACACTAAAAGATCTACGAAGATCACGAGAGGCGTTACTTTAAGCTACAGAAAAAATCCCCAGCATTTCGTAGGCACCAAAAGAGTCAGTGTTATCTTTAGCGGGGAGTTCAAGCAGTCAGTCAGTCATTAAATGTCTTCCTAAGAGAAGACGTCAAAAATACATCGTGAGGTAGCGTTTTATCAGTCCCGGAGATGACGGTTGGCAACAAGCGCGGGGAGGCGGCTCGTCCACAGGAATAGCCACAACCAACTGGGATTACACCTCAAATCTTGGAATGAGTTACTTATCATTATTATCATTATTATTATTATTATTATCATTATTATTATCATTATCATCAGTTTATTGGACAGAAACTTATACAGTGTTACATGATTTACATGGTACATTATATCAGCTCACGCTCAACGAGGTACATGAGCCTAGTCAGAAGACTATCACAACCATCCAGTATGGGTAATAATTGTTATAATGTGGTCACACTAATACAGAATGTACAAAACAAAGATACGTGTACGCCCGTAAACACTGCGTATAATTACAAGGTATTACGATTACGCAGGAAGTTTACCGGACGGAGACGCTTTTATTAAAAAAAAAAAGTTAAGGGAAAGAGACGGCGTCGTAATTACGGGTAAGATGTGTACTCCAGCTTATCATCCGTCAACCGGAAAACCGGTAAAGACGAGAGGAACTTGCATATCTGCGGTAACGAGACCGCAAGGGTGAGGGACGGAGCGCACACCTCACACGCTTCACAGCCTCACAGGTAATCCAATTTACTAGCCTCCAAGATTTCTGAATGGCTCGAGGGGAGAAAAAGTGGGGCCTCGGCCGTCTACAATGGGTCCGCGTGAGGCTTAAGCTAGGCGAAGCTTTGAAGAAAAACAATGGGCCCGTGGGAGGCTGAGGCATGGCGAACCTCTTAACTGTACGAGAAAAAAAGAATAATGTGTGGACTATACATTCATTGTCTGCTTAATGCGTCTAATATTGGAGGCGTGTCTTGGCTATCCACCCTACCTCTCACATAACCTCCCATAGTTCCATTCACTGCAACGTCCACTCCAAGGTATCTAAAAAAAACACTCCACTCCCCCCAGGTGCTCTCCCTCGTAAACTTGTACGCTATCAGACTAATACAACTGGTTTGCTAGACTGCTAGCAAGCCAAACCATCCGAGACAGCGGCCGGGCAAGCCTAGCAAACTTCATTCAGTCAGACTAACAAGTGCGCGTTGGAGATTTACAGAATAAATTTCACATTTGGTTTTCCATTGGTTGGTCCATGATATGAAACTATGTACATCTGCATACAATAATAATAACAACAATCATAATAATAATAATAATAATAATAATAATAATAATAATAATAATGATAATAATAATAATAATAATAATAATAATAATAATAATAATATTAAAAGGAAGGAGGTTGGGGTTAGGTCGTCTATGGACAACTCGACTTGTATTTATAAGATCCATATCTCTTTTAAGCATATGTGGACAAAACATTTCAGGTAAGTATAGGTGGAGGAAAATACAGCGCGTACAGTGGGTACAGTGCATACATGGACTCGGGAGGGTATGATGGAAGGCCTAATGGTCCCCCGGAACCCGTCAGAAGAGAAGGAACAATATTAATGTCACTTTTATAATTAAAGAAGCAGGGTAACAGGATATACACACACAGGGTAACAGGGTTCGGTGAGTTACACCCAGACCTCGACCTGCGCGAATCTTCACCGATTGCATTCAAAACTACACACACAACTTGTGGCTTTACTTATCGAAATACTTTAATGTTTGGCTTTACTTCTTCGAAATACTGATATGTGCGTCTAGAATCGTAAAGAAAAAAAATTGAAAAATCATCATTCACTAAAATTTTACTGCACATTTTACTTCACAGAATATATATAACCTGCCAAATTGTGGACAGTTCAAAAGGTACAAGCGTAGCAAGCGAGGGGCTGCTCGCTCATGGTGACGTATGGATGACGACATAATGTTTGATGAGACAGGATCGCACACCTCCAGAAGTCTGTTCAAAAAACATTTCATAAGAAATATAATATCTAATGCTACTCAAACCGTGCTGCCATAACATAAGACAATATTACTCTACGGTACACCCACACCACAGATCTATAATACATGGATAAAATAGGTACAAAATACATCCACCTACGGAAAAAATTCTCTTCAAACACATGACATGTTTAAAATTCTAACATTGCCTTACAGTTATGCCTGTCATGCACGGAGAGCAATCAAAAGCAATGAAACTGAACAGAAAAGATCGTGGACCTTAATCCTAGGTAGCCATAGGATAATTAGTCAGTACAAAATATGCCGCAGTAATTACCTTCTTCCTGGGAAAGATTAGCACCAGAGGAGTCAACAAAACTGTGTAACGGAAGATGATGAAGGCCATAACATGTCCAATGTCGTGTGCGGAAAGGTGGGCTCGGGTGTTGTGTTACCTGTACAGTGGGAGGCTGGGGTACAGTGTGTGTTACCTGTACAGCGGGAGGCTGGGGTACAGTGTGTTACCTGTACAGTGGGAGGCTTGGGTACAGTGTGTTACCTGTACAGCGGGAGGCTGGGGTACTGTGCGTTACCTGTACAGCGGGAAGCTGGGGTACAGTGTGTAATCTGTACAGTGGGAGGCTGGGGTGTTGTGTGTTACCTGTACAGTGGGAGGCTGGGGTGTTATGTGTTACCTGTACAGTGGGAGGCTGGGGTACAGTGTGTTACCTGTACAGTGGGAGGCTGGGGTGTTGTGTGTTACCTGTATAGTGGGAGGCTGGGGTACAGTGTGTTACCTGTACAGCGGGAGGCTGGGGTACAGTGTGTTACCTGTAAGTGGGAGGCTGGGGTACAGTGTGTTACCTGTACAGCGGGAGGCTGGGGTGTTGTGTGTTACCTGTACAGTGGGAGGCTGGGGTACAGTGTGTTACCTGTACAGCGGGAGGCTGGGGTACAGTGTGTTACCTGTACAGTGGGAGGCTGGGGTACAGTGTGTTACCTGTACAGCGGGAGGCTGGGGTACAGTGTGTTACCTGTACAGCGGGAGGCTGGGGTACAGTGTGTTACCTGTACAGCGGGAGGCTGGGGTACAGTGTGTTACCTGTACAGTGGGAGGCTGGGGTACAGTGTGTTACCTGTACAGTGGGAGGCTGGGGTGTTGTGTGTTACCTGTACAGTGGGAGGCTGGGGTGTTGTGTGTTACCTGTACAGTGGGAGGCTGGGGCACAGTGTGTTACCTGTACAGCGGGAGGCTGGGGTACAGTGTGTTACCTGTGGTGTTGGCGGTCGAGCTTTTTTGTCCTCTTCGTCGCTGCTTACCACCGTGACCTCTGACCCGAGCCGCGGTCGGAAGCGACGGAAATCCTCGACGGGGTCAGGGCACGTGCAGGTGACCCCGTGAGGCGGCTGGGTCTCCTCTGTTAGCAATGAGGGAACCGTGTCACCCACGTCGTCCGGCAGGTTCACCGGGCTGGGCAGCTCGGCTATGAGCGGCTCAATGTTCCTGCTTCTCCTGAGCGAACGCCGAAGTCGCTGGAAGAAGGAGGGTCGTCGCTCAGGAGTGACTGGGGCAGGGAGGGATGCACGACGTGATCGCCGTCGGTGCATCGCCAGTCCCAGCGTGCCATGGAGCGGACAAACTCCCTTATCAGGCCTGGCCAACGATAGAGTACTTCCACTGGGCCTTTGCGTTTGCTCCTGGGAGTGGGACTCGGGGCTCGGAGACGTCCGAGGCTCCCTGCATGTCTCCGGGTCAGATGTCACGCCCGTATCAGACTCTGTGTCAATAGGAACGTAGACGCCCCTGCGGCGAGGGTTACGACGCGGGTCTGGCGCCCCTGAGGCACTGGCACTGCCCCCTGCCCCGTCCTGGCTCACCAGGGTCAAGAGCCGGTGGATAAGCACAGCGTCCTTGTTGGTTGCCGAGGGCGTGGCGGCTGGAGTCTCTGCTGGAATACCCTCAGGACTACTGGACTGACGCAACAGTGGAGGCGACACGGACGGTGACCGACTACCGAGTTCTAACCTGGTCTCGGACACTAGAGTAATGGGTTTCTCTAGCGTTACGATATGTCTTTCGCCTGTGAGGCTACTGGCGCTGCTGTAGGACGCTGACGACCGCCGACGGTGGTAATAGCCATCCGTTGGCGCTGGCGAGTGAGAGAACACCCCTGGCGTGGCGCATCCCTCCACCTGAGGCACCGGCCCTCCCACACGTTCCTCGTGTCCATGTAATGCGTCGTGGTACAGGTCGCCCACTATGGAGTCATCCGTAATGGTGGCTGCACACCGAGACTTCTTCCTTTTTCTTCGAGAGAAGGTGCGTCTCGCCATCCCTCCCTCCGGTGCTTCTTGCTCCACATTATCACTTGGTCGAGGAGAAACATAGCCGGCACTATGCATCTGAATTTCATCCCTGTCAACATAGTCGTTCTGCAGGTCTTCTGCTATAGTTTTACTAAGCTCGTACTCGTTTTCCCTGTACTCTGATATAGGTGGTTCTATGACAAAGTTGACCTGCTCGTACGTGTGTCCCGCAAGGCTGCTATTCAGGCTGGAGATGCTCATCTGATCTCCTTGTATCTGGCATGGCACCGGCGGTGCTGCCCTCGGCGGGAAGGGCACTATATCCTCCGGCAGGAGGGTCATCATCCCAGGGGCTTCCGCTTCCCCACCTCCAGCAGCAACACCCTGACAGACGGTTCCTTGTTGTGACGGCGGTCCTCTCAGCAACGGGAGGAGAGGATGGGTGGAGTTTACACCTTCCATATGGCGAAGGGGCGACCAAAACCATGGCAGCGGCGGGGAGGGTGGCGCCCGGGTTGGTGCTGACATAGTTCCTGGGGAAGGCACTTCCCGGGAGGGGGAGCCCCCTGAGTGCCTGCTGGAACGCTTGTCCCGCGGTAATACTAACTTGAGCAGGAGGGAGGCGCCGGGGATGCTGCCTGTCAAGTCCTTCCAGTGACTATCTTCGTGGCTCCGCTGGTCGCCACTGTGGCCCCCGGAACTTTCATGGTTCTTGTAGGAGCCGCGCTTGTTGTCTGGAGGTATCGTGCACTTGTTTAGTTCGGAATGAGAACCAGGAGGCGTCTGTGTTGCAGCGCTACTGTGGTGCGTCCCTCGACGTCGCATCCGACGTAATGTGCTGCCCTCTGAACCTGTACTTCGGCTCGAACTGTGTCGCTTGACGCTCGAGGACTTGTTAGCTCCGCTCCTCCGCTCTCTTCTATCCCCGGGGGGAATTTCTGGGGAGAAGTGTCGACTGCCCTTTCTGGGGAAAGTGTCAGGCACTTTGGTCTTGTCCCGCAGGGAAGTGTCTTTGTTAGGCGGGTCGTCTGGCGCATCTTCCGGGGGCTGAACTCTGATGAGAGTGACATCACCCACTTGTGGAGCCTCGTAGGGTAGAGTTCCCCTCGGCGGTTCTTCCCTTTCTTCTCCATTCCCTCCCTTGTTTTCTTTGGGGGTCATATCTGCTGATAATCTGGGGTGCCCGACCTCCTGGACGCCAGCCCGCGGCTCCTTCAGTATTCTGACGTTACCATTAGCATCTCTAGTTCTGTTGTTTTTGGCAGCTCGCGCGTCCTTCTTCCTTATGGGCACAAGGCTCGGGGCGGCCGCAGGGTCCTCACGTGGGCGACTGGTGCCCATAGTAGTGCCTCGGTCCCCGGCACTGGAGGGCGGCACCCTCGGTACATCCTGAAGTTCCGTGTTCTTCAGCAGCAGCCACTCCCGGGCCACCACCACCCGGGGCTGTCCTCCGTCAGAGAGAGGCACATCCACGAAGACATCTCCGATGGCGTCGTCTCCACCAGCAGCGGCGTCTTTTTTCCTCCTGTTGGCTTTACGTTTACTCTTGCTTTTAACGCTCCCTCCAGAGTTGGGTCTGCTGGTCTTGTCTGGCTTCCGGAGGGCGGCCCCGGCATCCTGGCGGTGAATCATCGCCTGCATTGTCAACATATCTCTTTTTCTAATTCTCTTTTCGTTCACCTTTTTCAAACGTTTGTTTCACAGCTCAGTATCGCGTTCACTCTCGGGATACACAGTTTCTCAGCAGTGTACAACAAACAGCACCTCAATATGACACTACCCGACTCACTACGACACACTATCCGAGTCTTTGGTAATTGTAAGTCAACAAGATAAAGTCAGGTACATCACAGGATTGTTTTAAGAAACATGTATCATAAACTAGTCCACAGCATGATATCTATGTAAAAACGAAACGAAAAACAAATGAAACATTCATAAAAACAGAGTTAAATACACACACACGGTCACATACCAGTCGTCTCAAAATGGTCTTAACCAGCGAGCAAAAAATACTCTTGCTTCAAGATGTTGCTGACCCCCTCTGTACGTACTCCCGGCCAGCCCCCACGCCCCTGCACCACCACCACACACCGCTTTGACAGAATAAATTGTACCTGCCTTAAACACACACACACACACACACACACACACACACACAACAGTTCCTAAAAGGTGGAACATTACGGAGGCATTTCACAAGGGCTCGCGAGGGAAAAGGACAAGGCCAAACGACGTGCGTTCCCTCACAGATCGGCTAGTATAACAACGATATAAACAAAATAGAGAGAGAGAGAGAGAGAGAGAGAGAGAGAGAGAGAGAGAGAGAGAGAGAGAGAGAGAGAGAACCCTGCCATTCATGACTCTCCCCCACAGCGGATCACGTTGCGATCCGTGACTTTTCCTACCTCTCTAGCACCAACACAGGAATACCTGGTCTCGTAACAGAGACAGACTACCGCTGAAAGGGAGAAACGATGCGTTGCGAGAGCAGGTTCAGGGGCACAAGCGAGAGAGTGGGTGAAGGCCGCGTGGCCACGCAGAACCATTACTTCAGTACAACAAGTGGCAATATTGCACCTCGTCCCAGGAGAGCCATGCCACACCATCCTGTGCCGCGGACCAACAACACTACCTCTAACATCGCGTACGAAAAGTTCTCCTTGGAGGGAGTCAGTGACGTCAGCGGTGCGTGAACTGGCCTAGTTGTCTCTGATATCATCAACAAACAGTGGGGTCGCGGGTCCCATGGGTGTTGGGTTCAATGGAGAGCAAGGTCTGAGCTCCCTTACGCCTGGTATTCTCGTGTATAGAAAGTAAGATGACCTCATTTAAGCAGACTGAGACGGACTGGTCAGCAGATATCTAACACTGAGGTACAGTGACAGTGGTTAGGAGCGAATGAGCAAACATTCAGGAAGGCTGAGGCTGGTCAGGAGAGAAAACACACAAAAAGGTTTCACTGACGACTTCGAACAGCGACAGTTGGTGCAGACGACAGTAAAATGTGTCAGACTCGTCCACCAAGTCTCCAAAGAAGGCAGAAAGTGGTCAATTTGCTCGCCATTTCGGGGGCAAATTTTCACAGGCGTTTTCCTCTCTCCCAGGTCAGGTCCACGACTCTTTACCTCGTCGTTATATTGCACCAGGAGGAGGACGTGTAGTGATCACGTGGTCAGGCATTAAGTCACGTCAAAACAACTTCCACCAAGCACCGGCAGACAGACCACAGTGGTCGCCCTCCGCTCAAGATGCAACACTCGGGGTCGGGAATGTGCAACGCTGGAATGCAATAAAGTCTGGGCATGTCCCAGGGGGTGACACTTAACTCGTGGGCATCTCTTGCAGAGGATACCCTCCCGGGTCAGAGGGCAGCTGTAGGTCAAACAAAGCCCTGCCGGATGATAAGGGAGGACAACAGGGGATAGATACCAGATGGGGTGAGGATGTATGGTCGTCTCGGTGGCTTTATTAGAGGCGGTGGCAGCAGCCACCCTAAACACCACACAGTATCATCAACAGTAAGACAGACAGTCGTCTGACTGGCCTTGCGTTGTATGGTACATCCAAGCGGAGGATACACGACTACCCAAGCACATTACCTACACACCCACACCCTCCAAACATTAGTACCCTGGGCTATAAACCTTGAGGCTGAGTGAGGCGAGTGTGAAGCACTTATTGTGTGTGTGTGATGCTTGTGTTCTGTCACACACGACCCACAGGGCAACTCACTCCTCTGTCCCGTCCAGGAAATACCTCCAAATCACTTTAGAAGGTCAGTGTGTCCATCGCCGTTTGATACGATGGGGAGGAGGAAGTAGGAAGTGAAGGTAGACAAGGGGGATTTGTGAAGTGAAGGGAAGGGCACTTGTGGGAGGTGAAGGGAGGGGAGGGGGACTTGTGGGAGATGACGGGAAAGGGGGGCGACTCGCGGGAGAGGAGGGGAATATAAAGGGAAATGGGAGCGACGTTGCCACATAGGTGGAATGGGGAGCGGAACGAAGCTGGGTGAGACGCGCAAGCAGAAGCGATGACCAGCAGGGACACACGAAAGAAGACAGACACAAACATACCTTATGATTGAAGGATACACGTCAGAGAGGAGGCATACAAGAGCGAAGAGAAAGCGATGGTTAGGGAGGGAAGATGAATCGAGAGAGAGAGAGAGAGAGAGAGAGAGAGAGAGAGAGAGAGAGAGAGAGAGAGAGAGAGAGAGAGAGGACGGGCGCCGTATCTGACATGAGCACAAGGAGGTGGTGGGGGGGTGAGGGTGGGACCCGTGGGAGTCAGTACTATACAATATGGAAAGTGGCTGCTATACAATAGGGGAGAAGCTTGCAAAAGACAGCGCTATACAACAGACGTTAAACCTTGCAAGAGATAGTGCTACACGGCAGGGAAGGAGCCTCGCATGAGGTAGATAGCGCTTTACATCGAGGTTGAGCTACGCGAGAGGTGAGCTACACCAGAGATAGCGCTACACAAAAGAAGAGCCTGGCCGGAGGCAACGCTGGGCAACATGGGAGAAGCCCCCCCGCGGGAGACAACGCTATACAACAGGTATACTGTGAGACAGCTATGCAACAAAGCAGTAGCTGAGCGGAGGAATGTGCTATGCAACAGATGAGGGAATAGAATAAGGCAGAGGAGCCCTGCCAGAGATTGCTATGTAACCCAGGAGGTGCCCCGCTAAAGACTGCTATGTAACACAGGCGAGGTACCCAGCACTGTGTCACGAACCCCGCGGGAGACAAACTGTCCTATATAACAACAGAAACCCCAGGAGAGACTAACAACCCTATACAACACGGTAGGAAGCCCCATGAGAGACTAACAACCCTATACAACACGGTAGGAAGCCCCATGAGAGACTAACAACCCTATACAACACGGTAGGAAGCCCCAGGAGAGACTAACAACCCTATACAACACGGTAGGAAGCCCCAGGAGAGACTAACAACCCTATACAACACGGTAGGAAGCCCCATGAGAGACTAACAACCCTATACAACACGGTAGGAAGCCCCAGGAGAGACTAACAACCCTATACAACACGGTAGGAAGCCCCATGAGAGACTAACAACCCTATACAACACGGTAGGAAGCCCCATGAGAGACTAACAACCCTATACAACACGGTAGGAGGCCCCATAAGAGACTAACAACCCTATACAACACGGCAGGAGGCCCCATAAGAGACTAACAACCCTATACAACACGGCAGGAGGCCCCATGAGAGACTAACAACCCTATACAATGAGGCAGGAAGCCCCAAGAGAGACAAATACACACGAGAGGCGGTTCTCCCGCGGGGGAGAGACAACACATCTCTCGGCCACACACACAAAGATGCCGTCCAGGAGCAGGTGTGGTGCGTGGAGGGACGGGCAGACCACGGCGGGGTGTGGGCGGAGGGGAGGCAGGCGGGCCGTGTCATGAGCTTCTGTGTCACCGGCCTCACCACAACCCACCGCCACACATGCAATATCCTGCCACCACCACAAACCCTTATTCACCCCTCTCCTTATTGCATGTAATATATATATATATATATATATATATATATATATATATATATATATATATATATATATATATATATATATATTTTTTTTTTTTTTTTTTTTTTTTTTTTTTTTCATACTATTTGCCATTTCCCGCGTTAGCGAGGTAGCATTAAGAACAGAGAACTGGGCCTTAGAGGGAATATCCTCACCTGACCCCCTTCTCTGTTGCTTCTTTTGGAAAATTAAAAAAAAACAAGAAAGGGGAGGATTTCCAGCCACCCGCTCCCTCCCCTTTTAGTCGCCTTCTACGACACGCAGGGAATACGTGGGAAGTATTCTTTCTCCCCTATCCCCAGGGATAATATATATATATATATATATATATATATATATATATATATATATGTGTGTGTGTGTGTGTGTGTGTGTGTGTGTGTGTACGCGCTCCGCTCTCTCGGGTTAAATAGTGAATAAAAAAAAAAAATCACCTTTGACGAATCTGCATCCTCGTTAGATAACACAGTTGGGTACAGTCGCGTCAAAGAGCTTCTCGCTTCAAAATGAGTCCATCCTGTCCCTGCTAATTACTGCAGCGCAACCTTGCAGCTGCAGGAACCCCTTGAGCGAGGTCCGAGAATAGATAATGAATAAATATATATATATATATATATATATATATATATATATATATATATATATATATATATATATATATATATATATATATATATATATCATATGATTGTCGTTTCCCGCGTTAGCGAGTTAGCGCCAGGAACAGACAAAAAAAAAAGGCCGCATCAGGTCGCATCCATTCTCTAGCTATCATGTGTAAATGCACTGAAACCACAGCTCCCTATCCACAACAAGGCTCCACAGACGTTTCCATGGTTTACTTTAGACGCTTCACCTGCAATGGTTTAGTCCACTGACAAACGCCGACCACAGTACAACACATTGCTCTAATTCACTATATCCTTAGCACGCCTTTCACCCTCCCACTTTCCCTCCTCTCTAGGTATCACTTCGGTTTTTGCTCCCACAAGCTGGCTGCTTGTATACCGCCACTATTAGCTGGACCACACAACACTCACCAAGCTGCTGCGTCACATGATTACTGTGTGGCCGGCCCTTGGTAATTCAAGGCTGGATCGTTTTAATAACTGTTTCTTTCCTTACACGTCAAAGCTTTGGAACTCTCTACCCTCTCATGTCTTTTCCAATAACTATGACCTGGATCTTTTCGAAGGACAGGCTTTTCACTTTCTCCAATATTCGTAAATGATTTCTCGTCTCTTCTTTTTCCGTTTCATAACCTCTCTATATTTCAATTAAGGCCCGGCCTTGACGTGGAATTTTGTTCGTGACTGGAGCCTTCAATAGAAGCAAAAGCGATCGAACTCCATCAGACAATACTAATACAAGTTCTTTTTTTTTCAAGATATATGTGATCTCTTTAATATATCAGTCACTTCAAGCCCTCCTACAAACGAGGAACACTTACGTAACTCATTGGTCGTCATCAAACCTATCAGTGAAACTCTGGAAGGTCGCCTCAATTTCACTGTTGTTGTTCTCACAGCGTCGACATGACACGTTTATATAAATGACCACAAAATCGTCGCAAATGATACGCCAGTCATCAGGATGGCCTTGTTTCATCACCTCGTCAACACTACCCCGTTGCCTCTCTACTACACGTTGTTCGTTGGACTGATTTCTTGAATTCACACCTGCACACACATGGTAGTAGTGACCCCTTACACTGTGGGGGATGATCAGTGTGGCCGAATATCTACGCCCAGTGTACATCTTCAAAATGATTCTGTCATGTGCCTCACACGACCTGTCTTGCTGTACGAAAAATGGGTTGTGGTCAGAGGCTTGTCCCTACGGTGGCAGGAGGCCGCGCGCGGGCCCTGGCGGCGGCGAGAGATGCACGGGTCTCGTAGATTAATGTTGTGTTGTGTCCCCTGAGCCGACCACAGACGACACCTGACACGAACCCGGCTGGAGGCGCGTCATCACCAAACAATGTGGACGACACCTCCTGGTTTCTGGTGAGGGAGGGAGGGAGGGAGGGAGAGGAGAGGTGTGCCGCCGCTGCTCCTGCTGCTGGCCCCGGGACTAGGGGGGCATGGTGCTCAAAAAGGAGGAGGAGATACTCAGACTCCTATCACTTTCCTAGGACCTGTCAGCGCCACGTTCACAGCCACACACACACACACACACACACACACACACACACACACACCCTTCCCTTGTGGTAACACGGCACCAGCGACCATAATGATAACATAAAAAAATACATTAGAGCATGTCACTCTTATTCTCCGAGGCTTGATGAGCGTGATGCAGGAGGCGGCGCAGCGCCTGGGGGAACACTGGAGGGTGATGACACCTGCCCGGGCAGACCCCTTAACTCAGCACACGCCTGGAAACCATAACTTGTGGCCTCTTCCACCATAGTTCCACCTCCCACTTGACACGCCTCCTACGCCCGTGTGGATCCCATAACACAAACACGTTAAACAGGACAAGTCCGATACAGCCGACTGCAGTCCACTTCACCTCGTTCAAACCAGATCAGATCTCGCGTGCCTTCAAGCTATCTCCACGTCAGCTCGTCGTCCGCCCTACCCTCCTCCTGCAACAAGCACATAACCTTGTTTCCCCCCCCTAAGTGACGTTCGCTCACCTCACCGCCTCCCACTTCTGCCTCTCTCAACACCTGCCTCTCACAGCAGCAGTCGACCAACGAGCTCTGGCAAATGTCTTCGCTCGAAACTCACGTTCTCATACGTCATCCAATTCGCAATAAAAATGACCAATCACTGTCTACGTAAGTCATCAATCTTCCGCTACATGTCATGACAGTTCACGTTACCCAGACAGTATAATCGATCATTGCCTTTACCACGACGGTGTGACCCTCGCTGTAACCCCTGACCAGACCATTACGAAAGGTCGGGTTAAAGGTCAGAGCCATATCTTACACACAAGGGTCGTACCTTTGTTGTTCACAAGGTAATAGTGCCCCAAAAGCAATACCCTGAACAATTTCCATGAGGTGTACAACTGCCTCTCTCTCTCTCTCTCTCTCTCTCTCTCTCTCTCTCTCTCTCTCTCTCTCTCTCTCTCTCTCTCTCTCTCTCTCACACACACACACACACACACACACACACTAGATAAAAAGCCATGCCAGCGCGAGTGGGAGCATTATGTCGTGGAAGGTTACCTCCAAGGCTAACAGCCTGTCACATGTAAATCTTGTTAACCAACTTGATGGCTGGTAATGAATGTCATGCATACTTGCTGCCACAAACACACGTCTCTCTCTCTCTCTCTCTCTCTCTCTCTCTCTCTCTCTCTCTCCGCGACTTTATTCTTCGTAACTCTACATTTTCTTGTGGTGAGCGCTACGTGCTCACCCTACTTATTGGGAAACTACTATACATATATAAACTGTCAATGTACTGGAGGACAGACAAAACGCTGATGCGAGCTACACGAATTTGTCAAGAGCCATAAGAAATGTGACCACTTTGTCATACTGCACAAGATGCGTCGTGATGGGGATAACTGGAAAAGTGGGAGGATGGGTACACAACATCTTCCCCAGCACAGCTCTACATCTGACTGTGTATCTAGAAATCTCGTCTAACGCCTTAACGATACAAATCTCAGTTCCCCATGGTGCTACGCTGGTACCTCTGCTGTTTCTCTGGGTAGACGCAAACAAACCTCAGTTTACAAATCATAACTTTTCTTCTGCGATGCAGCCAGAGCAGGTATGGGAACCTCATCAGTAGGAGAGACACCGAGAAGCTACGAAAAGTCATAAACGTTAACAACGACACACTCTTTCGTTAAGCTTTAAGTACTCTGTTACCGAAGAGGCGAAGATATAACACCTACAGAACCCCATCATACCCCGGACGGGCAACGGTGCGAAAGACCTCCGAGTGGTGGTGTATGATAACCTTACCTTCAGTATACGGAACAGAGCAAAAAAGAAAAGGATGGCAAGGCTGGATCCTACGAAACTTCAAGACGAGGGAGGAAAAACTCATGGCATCAGTCTGCAAGGCACTTATACCTCGCCCCGGACTGCTGCTGTGTGCTAAGATAATCCTTGGAGACAAGCGTACCTGTAGAGTCGGTAAGTGTGTTGCATTGATACTGTTATTCCATAGTAATGGAAACGACCGAAGGCAACATAACTTTACTCTCCAGCGAACAGCCCAAGAGAATTATCTTGTTATATACTTGGAAAGTCATGGATGGTATGGTTCCCAATCTATACAGAAAAACAGTTCCTACTGGCATGAGTGGAAAGGAAGACAAAGAAAAATAATACCATTTGCAACGAGAGATGCAGAGAGCACAGTAAAAGAAATCAGCGTAAACATCCGGGACCTAAACCTGTTTCATACACTACCTGCAATTATCAAAAACACAATGAATTATGCAACAGAGACTTCTGAAATCGGCCAGGGAGCGTGCCAAACCAACCAGGATGTGCCGGATACATAGACCTACGGCCCGAGGCTTTCAACACTCTTAAGAAGCAACACGGCAGCTCTGTCGAACACCGATCCGAGGGGTTACAAGCCCTCCCAAACCATCGTAAAGTAAGTCATGTTATATACACAACAGGGAGAGAGGGTATACCTGACTGAGAGTTTACAAACGCGGGTGGGTAGTTCCTACAAACAATGACCTGTCAAAATAAGGGGCAATCGGCGTCGGCGAGAAGAGCTGCGCGGACTGCGCGGCGCGGGTGGGCCAGTCATACCCGAGACCCAAGCCCGAGCATCTCAGAACAAGAAAGGAGGAGGGTTAGCACAGCGGACAACCACACTCACGCAGGGAACATGGAGGACAGAGGCATGTGGAGATAATACTAGCCTTGAGGTGAAAACATAACGGAAAATGATGGCGTTAACAAACATATAACTTTAATTATACATGTTAATGTGTAGACACAAAGAAGAAAGATAGACAGAGAGATCCAAAGACAGAGAACAGACTTTAGTGAAGTAAACAATGAATGCATATGAGCTAGAGATAAATCATAATGCATAGTGAAGATGATGGAGTACAGAGGGCATGATGAGAGAGCCAGAGATAGAGCTAATGAAGGGGGATGAATGGTGAGAGTAACGCACGAACAATGGGCGCAAGATACAGCCTGTGTACAGAGGCTGGCGAGCACGATGATGGACCCTCAGTACACACGCTGATAAGGACGAAGATGGACACTTACAGTGTACACACGCTCACAGGGAGGATGACAGACTCATAGTAAATACAGTGGCTCCTGAGGAGGAGGAGGAGGAGGAGGTAACACACAACGGGCAAGAAAGATCATAATAACGATGGAGAAGAAAAGCGAAAGTAAGGCGAGAGTGGAGACTGGAGAAGCATGTTTAGATATATAAGATATGGAGATGGTGAGGCGATGGAGGCTACTGGGGCAGACTGATGTAGACGGGACTCCATCATGGGGTAATGGGAGAGGGTGGGTTGGAGCTGCTGCTGCTGCTACGTCTCTCTCGCCACACCCGTGAGTTAGAGCTGTAGCTAAGATAAACTATGGGGCAACTGTATCGTTGATGGAGACGGAGGGAATTGGGTAGGGTGGGGTGGGGTAGGGTGGAAGCTGAGCCGAAGGAGTCCGCCCGTGACGGAGGGTCAACGGTGTCAAAGGTCAAGATGTAACAAGAACTGAAAAAAGTGAAGAAAGATGATTTGGTGCGTAATTATATATTTGTTTCAATCCTATCTATATAGTACGGAGAGGGAGTGATACGCTCGATGGGGCCTTGTCTCTTTGGCGTGAGTCGGCCGGGAAACGAACCCAGGTCATCTGCATGGAAGGCAGCTGTGGGTGTACGAGTGTATATGTGAGCGTGTAATGGCAGATCTAACTAAGGCCATCAGTAACAGGTCACACCTACAACAGCACTGACAGCACTGCCGCCTCAACCCTAGTCTGCTGATGTCCATCACTGAGCCACAGACTTGAGATCTCCAAGCACAACACGATAGCGGAGGGACGTACATAGAAGCCCTGACATACAAGAGATCCGATCAGAGTCAGCCATCCCTCCCACACTCTCCCTGCGATCGTCTCTCTTCTCCCGACCCTACAATAAGACGAAGCAACGATTACGAGGCACTGTCCGTGAACGCTTGAACACACTCACACATTAAGACCACTCCACCCCAATCCCTGTATACGAGGAACTGGATCATTACCCCAGGGAAATCCCATCCATCACGGAGGGTATGCTAGAAGACTGAGGATCCAGTGTTCCAGGACGGGAATCATCCCGGAGAGCAACCCAGACCTGCGGTTACATCAGTGGCCCAACCCTGACCTGCCTGAAGGTACACGAAAACCTCAGCTTGAGCTTCGTGTCTCTGGGTCAAGACAGAAGACGACCCTGACCTATGGTTCCGCTACGGCTTACACTAACGCGGGGACTGATGCTTGTCCTGCGGTCACAACCACCTTGGCCGGCGGTTAAATACAAGGGCCTCTTTGACCTCCGGCAACATACTTGAGCCAGATTAGAATCTCTTGTCAACATTCAGTAGACTGTCACGGTAGCGGCTTCAACCCCCCCTAACTGTGTCCTGTAGTGCCTCCGTGGTGTAGCGGTTACCGTTCCTGACCGTCACGCAGTCACGGCCTACTCAGGGTCGAGCGCGAAGGTTTGAATCGCGGTTGTGGCAGTCGGTCCAAAGTCAATCCAGTCGTTCATCCGGCTCCAGGGGTTGGTCGATAAAATGGGAACCTGGCTCAGGCTAGGGTCAATATATATGGCATTATTAAGTTGGCCTTGATTAGAACCTCAGATCCCCAGGCCGTTTAAGCAAGAAAAAAAAAAGATACTCATATGTTAACAAAAAAGGGGAAAAGTCATTAAAATATTACTTTATAAAACTTGGATCGGTAACTGAACCAGAGTAACAACTTCAAAGTGTAACTACATATCGTGGTTCAGACAGAAGTTAGTGTCATACACGGCACTAATTTTGCATCAGTGTTACCATCACTACCAAAAATTTCGCTACATATCGTTCAGTTTCTTAATATGGGTCACACACACACACACACACACACACACACACACACCATACTCACACACACACACACACACACACACACACACACACACACACACACACACCATACTCACACATACCTACAATGTTAATCACATCCACGTACAGAGACGCAGACACACGGGTGTGGTGTAAGTGAGAGTGTGACATGAAGGCCTGGCAGGTAAGGCCTGGCTCACCAATGAGGCTCCCCAACCCTCCTTCCGCGAGCCTGACTTGATCCACCACCACCATATAATGACCAGATGACAGGTGAGGGAAGTGATGGGTGCTCTCTTGGCAGGAGGGGAGGGAGGGAAGTAATGGGTGCTCCCTTGGCAGGAAGGGAGGGAGGGAAGTGATGGGTGCTCGCTTAGGAGGAGGGGAGGGAGGGAAGCGATGGGTGCTCCCTTGGAAGGAGGAGGGAGTGATGGGTGCTCCCTTGGCAGGAGGGGAGGGAGGGAGGGATGTGATGGGTGCTCCCGTGATGGGGGTGAGGGAGGGACATAAAGGTCGAGTGGACAATGACAAGTGTAGTGTGGCTGGAGCCGCGGGGGTCACAACCTCCACCACACTACACTGCACGCCACATGAACACAATCATTCTTATTCCACCACCTCACGCACGCTCCCAGCCACAGACTCCTCTCTGCACCACACACACACACACACACACACACACACACACACACACACACACACACACCAGTGTCACAAACGGCTGCCATTTGCATCCATAAAAAAGACATTCTTCCACTGACAGGAACTACTTGAGACCGAGACAGCAACGATTTTGAAAAAGAAAATCCAACACCAAAATCAACGTGTGTTGTACTTCTACGCCCGAGTGAGTGACGTATACGAGACACGAGACGGGAGATACGGCTGTGTATTCTTGGACTGTCATCAGAGGGCCCTTGATACGTTCCTCACTGAAGGTTAATGACCAAGCTTGATTTCCAAAGCTGGTGGCAAAGGAGAGCGCTCTCGTCTCTCTCTCTCTTACTGAGAGAGAGAGAGAGAGAGAGAGAGAGAGAGAGAGAGAGAGAGAGAGAGAGAGAGAGAGAGAGAGAGAGAGAGACGTGGAAAGGGAACCTTTTCGTGCGGGGCGAGGGTAACAAGCAGAGGTCCTTCAAAGGTCAGTGCTGGCAACATTGCTATTGCTAATCTATATAATGACTCACCAAATGAGACTGACTGGAAACAGCGAGAGTCTCTGGGGTTATACTGCCTGGAGGGCAGACGGGAGAGGTATATCATCATCTATACCTGAAAAATCCTAGAAGGCTCCCAACTTACATTCGGAAATAACAGAGTAAGCGTGAGAATCACGACAACACAAGATACTAAAGGGCTGCGAAGGGACATAAACGAAGGTATCGAAGGACAACATGATTTTCAATGGAGATGAAATTCAACTCCTACAGAGTAAAGAAAACGGAGAAATCAAAAACAATACAGAGTACCGGAGCAGACACAGGAGTTATCATGAACAAGTTGAATAATGTGAAAGACCTCGGAGTGATAATGTCTAATGACCCAAAGCAACGGTTGCCTCATGCAGCAGGATGATGACCTGGATCCTGCGGACCTTCAAGACAACGGAGGAGACACCAATGATGATATTATTCAAGGCGATAATTCTTTCACGAACTGAATATTGCTTCGTTCTAACATCATCCTACAAGGTGGACGATTTCTTGGAATAAGAAAATTTTCAGAGATCTTTCACAGCCCATGTTAACATGGTAAAGAAACAAAATCATTGGGAACGGCTGAAATCTCAGAGGCTATACTTCCTGGAGCAAAGATGGGAGATGTAAATCCAAATTTCAATCTGGAAATAACATCCGACTGGCACGACAGGCATGGAAGACTTTCTAGAACATTATCGTGAAATTCAAAGGTAAATGTACATTACACACAAATAGAGAGAACACTTTAAACATCCGGGGCTCAGACTCCACAACACCTTGCCTGCTTACCATCAGAAACAGCATGGGAGGCACGGCAGAGAAGTGTAAGACTGCATTGGACAAGTGCCTAGAAGGTGAACTAGACCAGCGAAGCTGTGGTTGCAATGTGGACCAGCGAGCTGAGGCTTCTAACAGCTTAGTCGACCAGCAATCCAATCGAAGACCCTAGGCCTAGCCATTTAGTGCTGAAGGGGTGGAAGACCCCCGAAGACTTCACCAGTTATTCATCAGGTATACACCGACTGTGCTCAGTGACGGTGACAAAACAAGGCAATAAGTACAGAGTAACAAGGAAACATTACGGCAGAGAAACCTTGGAAGACATGCAGCATCGGTGGGAGAAATGGCTAGTGGAATCTGACCCTGGAGGATGATGACAGCTAAAAATGAGGTAGGAAATAAACAGACCAGACTGTGGCTACCGTGCTGGGGGAGCAATATGCAAGAACTGTGTGGTGGAAGACAAAAACCAACTGACACGACTCCCAAGCGAACATTATACCAGGAGAATTCTGAAGGAGGCGAGCTACTGGCTCGTTACCATGAACAGTGCCTTCAAATCAACAGCCAGTGAGATGTTTAAGAAGGTCTACCAAAGTACATTCAACCCATGATCGAATACGCTTCAGAAGTTTGGTCTCCACGCTTGAAGAATTACAGAGAGCTGCTAGAGAAGGTCCAGACCATGGGACCAAGCAACGGTCCTAGACCAGGAGTGGAACGAGTTACGAGGAGAGGAAGGGAAGGCCCTCCAGCTGACCGCCCTGGAAGACAGGAGAGTAAGAGGGAACCTGATAAACACCCGAACTTCCTTGAAGGCCAGAGTCATGTAAACACAGAACAGTTCTTTGAAGTTGAGAAAGACTCTGTGTGTAGGAAGAGGACAGGAAGTTGGGCAGCAGAAGCGTCATGAAGGACGTGAGAAAGTGTTCGGAGGGAAGAGAGGAAGTGTACGGAGGGAAGAATAGAAGTGTACGGAGAGAATTGAGGATGTGTACGGTTGGACGTGAGAAACACTTCCTCAGCAACAGACTTGTGAACATGAGGGGCAAGCTGAGCAAAGATGATGTAAACGTAAACAACATAGGAAAATACATAAATCTACATGACGTAAATGAGAAGTTGAAACAGATCGTGCGGCTGCCGCTCGAGCAGAAAGCTCTCTTACCCATAAGTACAAACGGATAGTCACAGACAGATGCACACAGACGCAAGATTAAATACAATATGAAACACGAGTCAGGCATACCAGATGAAAAGCTTCCATTAGGGACTGCCAAGGTAAACAAGACAGTATTAAACAATATTACAAACTTGAGCAGCAACATACTCAGTCTCGGTGCTTTTTTGACCACAAGACTGAGGTTAGTGTTAGCTAGATATGAAAAGATGGAGAATAACTTCGCCGCTGACGAGCAAAGGCCAATGTATCGCCATGCATCTCCGCAGTGAAGTAATCCCCTCAAAATCCGTAGAGTTTTGTCATATGATTCAGATAACTGCCTCGTCTGAGTTGCCAAAGGCCTAAAAGGGACAGAAAACGAAAATAGTGTTTGGGTGTAAATGGAGGGAAATAAAAGACAGACAGAGGAGAGCAATGGTTCCTTCCTTGCTAGGGTCTGGAACATGGAAGGAATGTGGCTTACGTCTGAGCGAATATCCCAAAACCATATTTAACTATGGTTTATGTATAAATCTATATTTCTATCCTTGAATATATATATATATATATATATATATATATATATATATATATATATATATATATATATATATATATATATGCTGATAAACACGAGAAAAATAAAAATAAAACACGATAAGTTCCAACTGCACTTTCGTATAATGATTACATCCTCAGAGAAAGTATTCATCACATGGAAGTGCACTTGAGAACTTATCGTGTTTCATTTTCCTCGTGGTTATCAGCATATACTAGATAACGCGCACCACTGTGACCTACCGCTATAAAAAGTGGTCGTTAATATGGGAACCTGGCTCAAGCTACGATATCTAACGCAGGAAACGGCGATCAATTACGAAGACACACACACACACTAACATTATATATATATATATATATATATATATATATATATATATATATATATATATATATATCATGAGGTCAGGGAAGGCACCAGAAGAGAGCAGTGACGTGAGGAGAGAGGGTGACCCGTACGGTGACCGGCACAGTAAAGCCCGGGCGTGTCAGGTTCCCTCCACAACTGATCCATCGATTACTGCATGGCTGGCACCAGCGGGGTCCCCCGGCCACCTCGTAAACTTGCTTATGTGCAACTGTGCAAGACTCCCACTGGGGAGGGCTCAGGGCGCCACGTGTGGGGAGAGAGGCAGGCAGGGTAGGTGGGGAGGCTCGTGGTGGGGAGACAAAAACCGCGAGTGAGTCTTGCCAGACGGGCGTGTGTCGGCCATCACTCGCACTAACCTCCCTCCCCCCATCGTCCTGCTGCACCAGTACTGGTGGTGTCATACCTCGGCTACACTACCCACCACTCACAACCCACACAGACAGGCGATGACAGCTGTAGTTCTACAGAGCCAGTCTGGCTGGCCACAGCGGGCAAGCCTTGCCGCGATCAACTTCCAGGGAAATTAAACAACGATCCACCGCCGGTGTAATACCCACGACATGGCAAGGATGACTCGAGGCGATCCATTTAAACCTGCGGCTGTAAAATGGCTGGTGTCTGGTGGAGACAGACGTCACCTGATCCACCAGTGATCATAAGCTACTGGTCATCGTAGGCGGGGTGGAGGGCCAGCAGTGGCCAGTCGGGTTTACGTATTGGCTTCAGTCTGGCTTAGTGATGACACACGAGACTCCTGTACGTTCATGCGCTCCTGCCATTATGGTGGGTAAGTCTCCCTCAAGGTCGACCAAGACTCCCTCCCCCCCCTGCTTCAACCTGGAGGTTGAGATGACCCTCCCTACTCCACCTATCCTTCTTGTCACACACAACACTCACGTCAAACACGGCTCGTGCTCCCCACACCCTTCACACACACACACACACACACACACACACTCAGGTAAACAACGACCTGTTCTCCCCATACTTTCCTTTCCTCTGCCCCACTCTACCTTAACCCTACACCAGCCATCCAGCCAGCCAGCCCTGACTGCTTGACTGCCTCCTTGCCCCTGCAGCAGCAGCAGCAGCTGCATGTCCTCGGGTTTTCAGGAAGCTCGGCGCCGCTGCATGACTCATGACTCCTGAATGCATCACGGACGTCTTTTTTCTCCCCTGCCAACACTTGAGGGTGTAACTTACACCTGTGTCTTGGGTGGTAACGGGACGGCCACACCAACCTTGCTGGCCGGTCTGGGGCGGCACATGACCACCGTACTGCATCACCCCAGCCACTTCCTGAGGGGAATGGGGACATCGACATGATGCCGTGGAAGGAGGGGCGTGAGGACCCCACCATGAGCCATGGGTGAAGGGGCATGAGTGGTGGGTGGGTGGATGGGTGGGCTGGTTATCCTGCTGCAGCTGAGGGCGAGATCTGCCTGCATAACGGCCCTCTGTTACCCCACCTCCCGCCGCCGCCACCACCACCACTCCCTCGATCTCATGCACACAGCCATGCACACTGCCCCGCACTCTGCCACGTACACCACGACCCCACCACACTACGACCACATTCACCATAAATCAACCAGGTCAACCCTGTAGGGTTCTAGCCCTGACAGCCTCAAGTGTCTTCCCAGGCCTCAAATCTTAACCAAACCTGAAAACACATTCATCCTGCAAAATTCCTCCGCGTCAGATGAACGCGACCACTCCGTGGTATCCAGACTGACACGTTCGCAACACTCGCCTGGCCTTCAACACAGCCGTTCTCAACACACAACTGGGGACGACTAAGAACGTCAACCATGACAACAGTGTTCCAAGGAACCATATCTTGTTTAGCCTCTTGAGGACGACGGCACGACTCTCGCCGTCGTGCCGTCGTACTCGAAGATCGTACCACTGTGCTTCGTGAACACAGGGTCGTGCTCAAGGATCGTCGTACAACCGTGCGTAAGGATCGTATACGTCGTGTTTGAGGATCGTACCATCGTGCCCGAGGATCGGGTCGTCGTGCTCAAGTGGCGTACCGTCGGGGGAAGGGGGAGCAACCCTTCCTGCTACAAGAGTTACAACGACTACGATGAGATCGGCGGTACAGCAGCCAGTAAGTACAACCCGGACGGTAGCCCGGGCGTCCCTCACGCACGACCAACACTCAGCCACAACACACGTAGGTCTCCCAACAACTGCTGCTGCAGGTACGTCAAAATGTAAAATAATCAGGATAATCCAGGGAGAGTGAGGGGGGGGGGGGGGGGGTATACAATCAGTCAGACATATCTCGAGAAAGACATGTGAAGACGTGTGTGTGTGTGTGTGTGTGTGTGTGTGTGTGTGTGAGAGAGAGAGAGAGAGAGAGAGAGAGAGAGAGAGAGAGAGAGAGAGGTGGGACGGGAGCCTCGGGTAAGGACAGCAACACCACAAGGACTCGACAGGCACGGCATGAGTCACACTCTCCCCACCTCCCTCCTCCTTACTCACCCTCTCCCTCCACCCGAGTGAACTTACTCCTCCCCCCCCCCCCCCTACCCTTCCCTCCCTCCACCTCTCCCATTTAATCTTCAGGCGGACGCGAAGGGCACACAACTCCGTCAGGAAATCAGGTGGCAAAACACATTCACCTGAGAGCGCGGCCGTGAGGTTGTCAAGCCCCGGGGGGATGAAGAAGCCTCGACCCGCGGGGCGCCAACCCACAAACCAGGTCAAGAGGTTATCCTATGGTATGCAAGGGGAGAGAGAGGAAGGTGATTTAGTAGCGTCTGATACTCTGTACTGAACACCCACACGTTCTCACTGCCTCTCCTCGCTACAGGAGTTAGTGAAGGACGAGGTAGCGTTCCCGTCTGAAAGAGCGACGGGTACAGCAGGAGGCACCAGGACGATGGCTGCTGCTGCTGCTGGTGACCCCCCCCACCCCGAGAGTGAAGATCTACGGTGGTAGTTGCGACCTCTGGGCCGGCCAGTGCGAGCAGCAAGGTGGCGCAGGGGTGCCACAGCGGGGCCGCCATCAACGGCAATACTGTTCCTCCCAAGACCTTCACCCTCGCTTGATTTCCAACCCGAACCTCCTCCGGCCAGGCTGTGGTCCACCTCCCGGATGTTTCCCTAGCTTACTGCCGGATACATTACATTTTCTTTGCTCATCTGGCGGGGAGAAAAACAACAACGTTGCGCGTAATATAGGGTCTCCATGTGCTAACCCATAACTTAAAAAAAAAAAAAAAAAGTCAACGCATGTGAGTGGCATCAAATTACCGGGTGTTGGAGGCAAGCGATCCAGCCCTACCCGAGTGTGATCATCTGTGGTGTTGAGGCCGGGTGCTCTTTAATACCACATGACTCAGTGTGAAGCTGTAATCATAGCATTAGCTACTGGCGTACCGGGAGGGGATTTACTCCGCCGTGACCACACAGGCCACCAACCACTGGAACCACACCTAGTGGTCCTCTTGCCACTTGGGGGAGCCCGGACCATCCCCCAACCACTACAAAGCACCCCATCGCTACGCTTGGCATGTCCGAGGTCGACCTGTGTCTGGTATGTGCAAGGTCGACCTCTGTCCGGTAAGGGCGCCCGAGGTCGAATATGTCTGTTATGTCCGAGGTCAACCGTACACCAAGATTTCAGATCCCTGACCACTAAGGTACAGACAGACGCGGGCAACTAACCCTCCCAGGCTTCCTTTCACCCACAACCTCCCCCGCCATCAGCTCCCACCGTCCCAGCCAACAAGGCGGCAAATGTTCCCGAGCGAGGGAGAGAGACGACCCGCAGGGGGCTAGTAAGGGATGTAGTCGACCCTCGCCCCTACAACTAGGGAGCTAAAGAAGGAGGTAGACGACCCTCGTCCTTCGCCTGGGGAGCTGGCGAGAGAAGATGATCTTCGCCCGTATAAGTATCTAGGGAGGGAGGGAGGGAGACGACGACCCAGGGGCCGGGTGGAGCCACACACAGGGTCACGCGTCACGGGGAAGCTGCTGACCCTCATGATAACCAGGTCAAACGGGCGTAATATACTACTGTTGACTCTGAAGCAACGTGGGTTCCCTCACAGCTCCAGGTTGCGAGATTACACACAGCAACGTATCCATCACCTTGACAACCCACTCCATCAAAGATAAGTTAGGATGAAGACAGTGAGGAAGACTTCGACGTAAGGGCTGCGCCGGTCTGGGAGGGGAATGGCAACAATGTCCTTCCATTACGTCTAAATAACTTTCTTATGTTCTTGTTCATGATGGTACAACTTCGTCAGCACTGGTCTATTGTCCATGCAACTGAAGGGCCTCCCACCCCAGCAGGAAGCCAGGAATCTGAGTCAGACTGCTGAGTACAGCCTGACCCCTCACCACCCATGTGCCACCCAAGCTAACACCTTGCCTCCCTGCCTGCCGCCCGCCCGCCCACCGACCCCGTCCCATCCCCAGCTCGCCTACGGTGACACCTTGTGCCACCCACCACCAACTATCACTCTGGCCTAGTCGCAGCAGCTGCACGTATAACCCAGAAACCTACAGGTCCCAGCTGCACACAGATCCCAGCAATCCTGAAGTCTCAGCTACACAACGATCCCACCAACCCTCAGGTCCCAGCTGCACAAAGACCCCAGCAACCCTCAGGTCCCAGCTGCACACAGATCCCAGCAACCCTCAGGTCCCAGCTGCACAAAGACCCCAGCAACCCTCAGGTCCCAGCTGCACACAGACCCTAGCAACCCTCAGGTCTCAGCTGCACATACATCCCAGCAACCTCAGGTCCCAGCTGCACACAGATTCCAGCAACTACATCTTGCACTGGGCTAACACTGAGAATATGCTCCTCAAGTTGGGTCGCCGCATTCGAGAAGCACAAACGCTGATGGAGAACAGAGATGATACCAGAATTAAGGGAGATGACGTGTTCGTAGACTCGACCCTTCGAGGTAGACAGATAATTCCTTATCCATAGTATCTGAATCCTGTTCTGATAATTGCCAGCAGACAGCGTGACCTCCTCTGCACCTTCTCTATTAGCTCTTTTTTTAATGCGTTGACCACAGATAAAACTAAACACACACACACACACAGACACACACACACACACACATATATATATATATATATATATATATATATATATATATATATATATATATATATATATATATATATATATATAGTCTAGGGCTTCAGTTGCCCGTGCCGTCTCAGCTAACACATAAAAATAAAATTGCAGTAGGTCACAGTGGTGCGCGTGATCGAGCATTTCCTGATAGCCGTAAGATAAATGAAACGCGATGAGTCCCAAGCGCACTTAGTGTGATTAATATATCGTCCGGAGGGAGGAAGGGGGGAGGGGAATACAAAAGAGAGAGAGAGAGAGAGAGAGAGAGAGAGAGAGAGAGAGAGAGAGAGAGAGAGAGAGAGTTCGAAATATATAAACTCGTAATGACGAAGGAATTTCTGCCAGTAGGCTGAGCTCCCGTGGGCGCCGCACTCAAATCTAGAGTTACGTGTTGTCAAGTGTGATGCGTACGAGAGAGAGAGAGAGAGAGAGAGAGAGAGAGAGAGAGAGAGAGAGAGAGAGAGAGAGAGAGAGAGAGAGAGAGAGAGAGAGAGATCTTATGCTTGTGGACTGACTGCCAGCAACCCACGTGTGGGTTAAGGCAGAAAGAAAAGCCGAGCAACCTTGGGCCAAGGGAGTGAACCCTGACAGCCAACTGAAGTGCTGCCTCTCCGCAGCCAGCACTAACTCTTGAGAAATAAAGTGAGAGATATAAAGATACGAAGAGACATAGAGATATGAAATGAGATGGAAAGAGAGAGAGAGGTGGAGATTGAAATTATCAGATAGATACAGGGATAGATACAAAGAAATAGAGTCAGAAAGACAAGAGGCAAGAAATATATAGATAGACGGACAGCATAATAAACAGCTATACAGAGGAAGATGTGGAAAGACTGAAGAATCTCGAGCCAGAGAGACGTAAAAATAGGAGATAAAAATGGAAGATACAGACTTACCGACAGAAGGATATCAAGAGAAATATAGAGAAAAATATACATAGACGTAAGGGCCAACAACATGACGTTAGCTACAAAAATCTCAAGTAACGATATGACTCCCTCGATCAAAACCTCTCACTTTATGAAAGGAAACAGCCTGACTCGATCGAGGGAAATATGAACCTATACCTGGGGAGGGAGGAGAGACTTGTAGGTGCATCTGATAACCTCTGCATTTGTCACGATGCCAGGGCTGGTTAACACAGTCCCCACCCGACCACCAGTTAACAACACCCGCCTGAGTGAACACATGAGCGTGAAGACTTTTCAAAAACACCCGCATCATATCCAGCGAGAGGACGGCCAAAGGTGTTCTGGACGGGTGGATATAAGTCATCGTTTTCTTTGAGACTCTGTACCAATATCGCGAGTCTCCCCCTTCAGGTAGGAGTTCCTCCCTCTATCGCCAAACAAAGGTCGACTCATGTGGACGGATGATTCGTTCAATTCATTTGAAGGACTTATGCTGAGGTTATCAAATCCTCCACTCTCCATCTTCTTCCCCCTCACCCACACATCATCCCCCACGTCCACTATTCACACAAATACTCCAGCAGAAGCTACTGATTCATCACCACACCACATGATAAGGGATAGCAACCCTTGCCTCTTCGAAAATCAAGTCATCCCTTCAACCCCTCTGTTTAGATATGATCGGAGCTCCTCCCCTCCCACTCTAAACGAGACCAGACTCTTCTCCCTTACCTAACGAAGTCTGGGAGGATCTCCCACTCAGTGTCAAGGGGCGTTAACAACTACCTCCATGTCTGCCAGACAGCATCGACCGACCACTACCTCCATGTCCGTCAGACAGCATCGACCACTACCTCCATGTCCGTCAGACAGCATCGACCACTACCTCCATGTCCGTCAGACAGCATCGTCCACTACCTCCATGTCCGTCAGACAGCATCGACCGCAACCTCCATGTCGGCCAGAATGTGCAAACATTACTCCACGTCTGTCGGACAGAAAAATCGACCGCCAAAGGACACCACCACCATCTGTACTCTTCCTCTGCCACCTGAACCCCCAGGCCACACCAGCTGCAGCTGATCCTCAACTTCGGGGCAGGTGAATCAAAGTGGCCCACGTGATGTTCCTCACCTCCCCACACGACAACACATCCACTCTCAGTGACATGTCGCCCATACATCACGAACAGCACCGAGTGAGAAAGCCATCTATGAGACAAATGCTCTAGACGGCAGATGTGCACCGTCCGGGCACCGTGCATCCGTGGGGCTGTGCACCGGTGCTCCAGCCTGAGGGAGTCACGACGCCAGGTGAGGGAGAGAGAGCCCGTCGGAGGGGCAGACGCCAGCGAGGAGTGAGGGATCGTCTCCTCCCGCCTCCGTAGGAGGCTGGCGCCACCTGCTCTGGTAACATTACCCCAGCGTTTAATACAACGCATTATGACGTCTTGTTTACAAAACATGAGGCCTCCTGGGTGTGGCCGGCTAAAACTGACTCACTCTCACACTGACGCCTCGCTCGCTACTCACACTTCTACGTCCATACTTGAACCAGCAGGTACGGCGGCGGCACCACCCTCAGGTATGATGGTGTGACCTTTGACCTGACCCTTCAGGGGCATACACAACGGCTGTGTAGTCGTAGTCAATGCTGTACCGTTATGCTCAAGGCATTAAGCTTTCTGGTAACGAAAAACTAAAAATGCTATCAATTCAGCGAAAAACCGGACGATGCTGTGTGTGTGTGTGTGTGTGTGTGTGTGTGTGTGTGTGTGTGTGTAGGGGGGTGTCGGCTGTGCATACGTGGCGTATGAGGTCATGAGGTTTGGCAGGGAGGGTGTGAGGGTGGGTCACCGCCGGGATCACCGCACCTCACCCCGCACTCTCCCCAGTCTCCATGCACCACTCACCTCTCACTCCTGCTGCATCTTCCTCTCTCACCGACCATCATTCACCATACTCATCATCTGATCTCATCACCTCCAACCCTCACCCTTACCTCACTCACGATGCTCTCTCGTCCCTCACCTTCACTCCCGGTAAATACAGTCAATATACAGACATACACCAACAAGCCTGCCTCATAACTACACAGGAAACTTGGACTGAAAACTACGCTCTTCCCCTCCGGGGGCCTGTGTGGCCATGCGTAACTCATGACTGACTCTGTACTGAAGCTGGAGCAGAACTCGGTAACCCCCCCCCCCTTCATCATTTTTCACCTCCTAAGGACCCCTCCCTCATAAGCCTTACGTTCTCATCACCATTCGGGCGACACTCAACACTCACAACGAAGGTCAGAATGTGAAGCCCCCGGGGAAACATGAATATGCAACAGCATGGTGGTGGGGCGGGGGAGGACACCCTCCCTCTTGCATAGTTGGGGGAGGGTCATTGCAGAAAACTTCCAGGACAGATCGCAACCAACACTACTACACCGTCTTACACGTCCATAGATGACCAACAACTTCACTAAATTTCTTGAACTCCTAACCACCAGCTGTGTGTGTGTGTGTGTGTGTGTGTGTGTGTGTGTGTGTGGAGGGGGGGGGGAGTTACGACACCTTCGCAAAGTACACGAGCTGTGGGGGTAAAAGACCTCCCAAACCATCATACGGTCTACGTAAGGTAAGGTAAGGCCCCAGACCCAGCTGTGGGGGTAAGGTATACGTAAGGTAAGGTAAGGCCCCAGACTCAGCTGTGGGGATAAAAGGCCCCCCAAACCATCGTAAGGTATACGAAAGGTAAGGTAAGGTCCCAGACCCAGCTGTGGGGGTAAGGTATACGTAAGGTTAGGTAAGGCCCCAGACTCAGCTGTGGGGATAAAAGGCCTCCCAAACCATCGCAAGGTATACGAAAGGTAAGGTAAGGTCCCAGACCCAGCTGTGGGGGTATAAGACCTCCCAAACCATCGCAAGGTATACGTAAGGTAAGGTAAGGCCCCAGATGCAGCTGTGGGGGTACAAGACCTCCGAAACCACCGTAAGGTATCAATACGTCACACAAACATACACCAGGACCCCGTGTGTGGTTCTCCGGGCGTGGTCACTGGCGGTCACATGCCATGAGTCAATTCCTGCAGCACCGCCACCTCCAGCATAGCCTCAGTATGTGTTGGCAGCACCGGCAGGCACCAGTCTCAACAAACCACCGGCTCGTTTACGTGTGAACAGCCAGGTCTGTCTTCACCAACACCATGACTCTTATGTAAACGGTAGTGTGTGTGTGTGTGTGTGTGTGTGTGTGTGTGAAAAGGGTAAAGAAAAGGGGCATTCACGAGAGCAAAGTGCTTTACCTGTAATCCATAACCAGTAATTATAAAAAAAAAAGGTAACTCTACCCCTCCCCAACCCACCCACACACACATACACACACACACAGACACACAATCATCTAGCAGGATACAAGCTGCAGGAGTGTGTGTGTGTGTGTGTGTGTGTGTGTGTGTGTGTGTGAGGAACTTGGAGTCGACAATGTACTGAAGCTGTGGCCGGCGTCTCACCTCACGAGAATAATGCAGGAGACAAACAGTCAACTCGAAAATATTAGAACGGCATTCAAGTGTATATTTAAAGACATGGTCGGTATTTACAGCATATGTACCTGACCAAAACTCGAACACATGCTTCTCAGCACTACAGCTACAGAAGAACGGAGAGAGTCGAGAGAAGATGGTACCTCATTTATGAGAGACACTGAGAGGCTGGGAGCTACATAAACGCCCAACAGTGAGGGTATAACAGTCAGCGGAGACATGATTACAACTTTCGTTTCTGAATCAGATGAAAGACGTCGACAGGGAACGGTTCTTCTGGAGATGCAAGACCAGAGTGAGCAGTGGGTGAGGCAAGACGTTGTGGAGGAAGCTTGGTGAGAGAGGACATACAGAAGTACTGTTCTGACGTGAGGCTGGTGGATGGTGGGAAGAGTCTAAGGCTGGGAAGCTGTGAATGCCGCCAGTGTACACAAGTTTATGGGGGCTATCGCATGGCACACAAAGTTCAAACGATGGGGCCCTCGCCTGAGTAGAACTCTTTCCCCGTATTGTTCAAATAGGCAGCTACAAATAGGTAATACCACACACACACACACACACACACACACACACACACACACACACATCTCGAGCCTCCGTGGTGTAAAAGTTAGCTTTACTGACCATGATTCAACGCGGGCCAACTTGAGGGTCAGACCAGCATGGGTTCAAATCCTTGGCATGACAGCCGGCTTACACCCAACCCATGTGTTCATCCTCCCTCAGGGGTGGTCGATAAATAGGTACCTGGTTTGGTCTAGGATGTGTTGCAAAACGAATGTAACACTCTCCCCGTAACACATACACACACAGCAGTGACGTGTCTGGTCTGGTCACCTGGCATGCTATGTGACGTGTCTGGTCTGGTCACCTGGCATGCTATGTGACGTGTCTGGTATGCTGTGTGACGTGTCTGGTCTGGTCTCCTGGCATGCTGTGTGACGTGTCTGGTCTGGTCACCTGGCATGCTGTGTGACGTGTCTGGTCTGGTCACCTGGCATGCTGTGTGACGTGTCTGGTCGGGTCACCTGGCATGCTGTGTGACGTGTCTGGTCTGGTCACCTGGCATGCTGTGTGACGTGTCTGGTCTGGTCACCTGGCATGCTGTGTGACGTGTCTGGCCTGGTCACCTGGCATGCTGTGTGACGTGTCTGGTCTGGTCACCTGGCATGCTGTGTGACGTGTCTGGTCTGGTCACCTGGCATGCTGTGTGACGTGTCTGGTCTGGTCACCTGGCATGCTGTGTGACGTGTCTGGTCTGGTCACCTGGCATGCTGTGTGACGTGTCTGGTCTGGTCACCTGGCATGCTGTGTGACGTGTCTGGTCTGGTCACCTGGCATGCTGTGTGACGTGTCTGGCCTGGTCACCTGGCATGCTGTGTGACGTGTCTGGTCTGGTCACCTGGCATGCTGTGTGACGTGTCTGGTCTGGTCACCTGGCATGCTGTGTGACGTGTCTGGTCTGGTCACCTGGCATGCTGTGTGACGTGTCTGGTCTGGTCACCTGGCATGCTGTGTGACGTGTCTGGTCTGGTCACCTGGCATGCTGTGTGACGTGTCTGGTCTGGTCACCTGGCATGCTGTGTGACGGCGGTGACAAACGCTGTGTTTAACCCCAGCGGTCCTGCCTGGCCAACACCCCCCCCCCCCCCCACACACACACAGCCCATGAAATTAACTGTTGCCAAGACTTTTAACAACCTGGGGAGTACACTCGGGCCACTTGCAAAGGTCAGTGTTGGGTTTCAGTATGTGGACGAAGGTCATGGGCGCGGGGGTGACGCAGACGGTGCTGCTGGAGGAGGAGGAGGAGGAGGGGGTGCTCAGTATGCAGGTGGAACAGTCATGGTTATTCAAGCTGTGTGGAGCCAGGGAGGTGAATTCCTGCCTGGCTAGTGTGTGTGTGTGTGTGTGTGTGTGTGTGTGTGTGTGTGTGTGTGTGTGTGTAGTGTGTGAGTATGTGTATGTGTGTGTGTGTGTGTGTGTGTGTGTGTGTGTGTGTGTGTGTGTGTGTGTGTGTGTGTGTGATGCACTCGCGACATCACGTGGCAGCACGTCATCACCAGCGCCGCTCTGCTTTGATGTATAATGTACGTGATGTTTCTGCAGACGTGACCTTACATACGTATAGAGCGAGGCGGCGGCTGGTGGGGTGGGTGGGGCAGAGCACCGAGTGGCTTATCCGATGGGCCTCTGTGCCCCTGGCCACCGCTGGCCACACCCTCGTCTACCATCATGCGCCATGCATACACCACGTCAATCACACACACACACACACACAAACACCAAAACTCCCTCGTACCAACTGGATAATCTTCATCCCCTCCTCACTCCATTATCATTCCTATCACCATCTCTTCCGCACTCCCTTATCATTACTATCTTCTCCGTTATGCCCTAGGCCTTTGTGAGGCCAGTCACCTTACTTCTCAGCACAACCCCGCCTCACCCTGTCGAATACCATCACTGTGATTCGGCTGGGCACTCGACCAGTCTGGCTGTGGGTCATATAACACTGCAACATCACAAGTTAACGACAAACCAGCGCCTCACACAGCGGCACACGTACGTACCTGGCGTTCCGTTCCACCAAGAGCCTGCCTCATCTACAGTCTTATTCTGATGTCTCTCCTTCCAACTTTTCCATTCCCGATAACGAAATCTAAAGACCGACAATATTTTTTTACACCATCCTCTTCTATGCCCATGTAAATTGGAGATTCATCTTCGTAAATTTAATCAAGATTCCCACCTTAAACAGCTCCTTACTATCATGACGGTCTATGTGGCACTGTGGACCAGAGTCCCCCCAGCCCACAGCCCCCCCTTCACAAGGCCATCACCAGCCACCATCTCCTCCCTCACTCCGGAGACAAACTCCATCTTTCTATCATCTTGACACACACTCCCTCAATTCAATTTCGTCCGGAGGGCGATTTTATGAGGCAGCGTTAGTTCCCCTCCCTCCTCCTCCTCCACCACCACCACAGGAACACCCTCAGCTCAGCCACCATAACGACCCATCACAACTGTCTAATCTCCTCCCGGGCCTGCAGGGATCATCCAACCCCACCCCTTCCCTCCGGCACCTGTCACACCATAACATTTCCTTTTTACACACACACACACACACACACACATGTACACACACGCGCACACACACATACACATCATATACATATATATATTTTTTCATTTTTACACACACAAACACACACACACACACACACACACACACACATCATATATATACATATATATATATATATATATATATATATATATATATATATATATATATATATATATATATATATATATATATGCGTGTGTGTGTGTGTGTGTGTGTGTAAAAATGAAATTTCATGTTGTGACAATCACGAGGAAAAATGAAACGCGGTAAGTCCCGAGTGCACTTTCGTGTAATCACATCAGGGGACATACAAAAATGAGATAACGATGTGATTACATGAAAATGCACTTGGGACTTGTCGTTTTTCATTCTCCTAGTGGTCTATTCATATATATATATATATATATATATATATATATATATATATATATATATATATATATATATATACATGGTCCTTTCAGCGAAGGCATGACCCCTGCTATACGTAGTGAGTAACACACACACCACCAGCGTCCATTCAGTGTATGGCTCAGAGATCAATGGACTGTACAGACTCGTTATCCTCTGACGACCGGGATTCACAAACCTTTCACATTTCATCCTCCTAAGATGGTGGCTATCCTTATGCATAAGATTTACAAAGCAAAAAGGTCTTTTTTTTTTAAAGGGAGACAAAGGAAATTATGATTCACGATGCACGACGCGGGAAAACATGGCAGACGAGTGGGCGTTGACTGCGGAGGAGCGACCCGCCCGCCACCCAGGATATGAGTGTGGTGTGGGCGGTGACTGCGGAGGAGCGACCCGCCCGCCACCCAGGTTATGAGTGTGGTGTGGGCGGTGACTGCGGAGGAGCGACCCGCCCGGCCCACGGGACCTGTCTTGTCCTCGGGCCACAGACGCTGGATGACCCCAGGTCAGCAGATGAGGAGGTAGGGAGGCGTTTATGTGGCGAGGTGCGGAGGGGGTTGAGCATGTGGGGAGGTAGGTGGGGGAGCAGGTACCGTGTGCGGTGGGAGTGAGGGGCAGTCAGTGGGTTGATATCCTGGGGTGGTGGGGAGAGACGAGAGGCTGGGAATGCAACAAAGCAGGGAACTGATCATGGGGGGAGGAAAGAAAGCACGGAGGTCAACGCACTAGGAAAGAGGTGCAAAGGTGGGGGGGCGCTAAACTCGGGGAGGAAGAGGCGATGGGGGAGGGAAGAAGAGGAAGAGGCGGAGGAGAGGTTCAAAAGTTGACGGTGGACGACTTAGTAGATACGGCAGACGACAGGTGGGGACGACATGGCTCTCCCACACCCTCATAAATATGCGAAGCTGCGGCTGAATTAGTGTTTACGTAAGTCTCAAAGGTTCAGAATGAATCACAGATAATTCAGGAGGCCACATCATCACCATACAGAGGCACATCCCACCTACCCACCGACCACATAACTTAACGCTGCTAAATTTTACGAAGGACAGGTGGGTAGGTGGGCGGGTAGGTGGGTCAGGTGGTGTTATGATGATGCACGGTGACCCTAACGATGCTTGGGGCGAGGACACAGCTAGAATGATTTGAAGAACTCCACTAAAATGATAAGAAACGATAACTAGAATCATGTGGGAAGTTAATTAGAATTACGTGAAAAGTTAATTAGAAATTCCACCCATGGAAAGCTCTTCCGAAAGTAGCTGTACAGGGAAGGGTGGTTTTCGAAATATCTGACACTAATGAAAACGTAAGAATGACACCATTCTCTGAATCTGGTTGGCTTGACCTCGCCAGGCTTGATAATGGTCATGTTGCAGAACCTGAGTTATGACCTTCATCTGTGGACCTTGAAATGAATAAGGACCTTTCCTACCCCTGGGGTACTACACATGCTGGGTCTTGATCACATCTATCCAGTAAAACTCACGTTACTGTGTGGATATCAAACCAAACTACAGGTGTAATAGTGACCTTGACCTCTGACCTTTTGCAATGAGAATCAGTTGTAAACTAATTTGCCCTGAGGGGAAAACACATGAAGTTACTGTCCAGAAATAAAATAAATGACAAGTGCACTAGTGACCTTACCCCCTGACCTACTGACCTTAAAATCCAAAGAGACCTTTCTCACCACTAGGGAAACAAGCCAAGTCTTAAGAAAATCAATCCAAAGAAACTAAAGTTATTGTGCGTGAATCATCTACTCTGACTTTAACCTTTGACCTTTTGACATCAAAATCCAAAACGACCTTTCTTATCCCAGGGGGAAGACCCATGCCAGGTGTTGGTGGCATCCACCGTGTTGACTTACTGCACGAATCATCCCGAAGATCAAAAGTGCAGCAGGTGACTGAAACCCTTCGACCTCTTTACCCCAAAATCGATAATATTCTTTCTATTCTTCCAAAGTATCTTTAAAATATTCTTTACACACACACAAACACACACACACACACACACACACACACACACACACACACACACACACATATATATATATATATATATATATATATATATATATATATATATATATATATATATATATATATATATATATATATATATTCTTTCTTTCATACTATTCGCCATTTCCCGCGTTAGCGAGGAAGCGTTAACAACAAAGGCCTAGGGCTTTGAGGGAATATCCTCACCTGGCCCCCTTCTCTGTTCCTTCTTTTGGAAAATAAAAAAAAAAAAAAACGAGAGGGGAGGATTTCCAACCACCCGCTCCCTCCCCATATATATATATATATATATATATATATATATATATATATATATATATATATATATATATATATATAACACCGGGCAATGGGTTTTACAGCTAACCTTCGAACGGATAGGAAAAGGCGCTTGACATAGGGGGGCCCCACCCAAAACCTCGCTCAGCGGGGCGGGGCCCTAACCAATTCTTAATACCAACAGAAAGATGACGTTTTCTATACCACTCACATCACAACACGACACAAGGCCCTGCCTGACCCCCCTCCCGTGTAACATCACATACATGGCCTCAGGCTGTGGGGACAGCGGGGCTGGGGTCACAAGCCCATACCTCCCTGGGGTGGTGGCGGCATCAACGATCCCGTCGCCCTCATCCACCACAGTGGCTCCCCGGCAGCGTCCCAGCAACATGTCTTCCCTCCACTTTGAACGCAACCTTAATATCTTCTTTTAACAACGCGAAAAAACGTTTACGGCATCAGCTGGTACACAGAAATAAGTGTAGAACACAGTAACCAACATTATACCTCACGTAATAACGTGTCTTTATTATTTTCACAAATAAATGAAACTTGAGAGACTTAAAGCGTCCCATCTGGAGAGCTGTCTCATAACACTTGTGATGGATGCTTGTTATTTTGGGGGGAAAACGTCGGCGATATCTTAAGTCTCGTCCACTAACCACCCAGGAAAAAAAATATGTAAAACTATTTTTTTTTCCCACATAAAATTACAAACTGTTTACACACAGGTCGCGGACTTCCCTTCCCTCCCCTCACGGCGTCGAACCGGATATTTGAAACTTATTATTAATGTTGACTTTGCTCAGCGGTCTAATCTGCCAGGATTTAGTCGAGCCTGGTCGGTTTCAACGCTAGATTTTCCTGGATGTGATGCGATCTGGTTGGTGTCATTACTAGACCTGCTACGATCTGGCTGGATCTGGTTGGCTTCAATTCCATGTCAGGCAGGATCTGCTCGGTTCCAGGTGGTTCAAGTACGACCTCTTACCAGGATCTGACAGGATCTGCATGGTTCCAGTACGAGATATGGTGCGATTCCACCGGATCCGGGTGGTTTCAATACAACATCTTCCAAGACTCGATCGGATCCGGTGTGGTATCAATACCAGATCTCAAGAGGAGTTCGATCCGCGTCAGGAAACGGGATTAACTGCTAATACACTGAAGAACAGTCATATAAACTTACTGATAAATGATCAAGTATTGCTATCATCAGTTTCAATAGCTTTTGGCACACGGAACGCAAAATAAATGACCAGAAATGCTACTTAACGTAACATGTGGCCAGGTATCATAACAAATGATAAGACTTATTCATGGACCAGATACAAGACAGAGTCACTGTGGCAGACAATGAACAAGATATGAGACTTTTCACGTCATAGGCCATAGTCTACGGACAGTGAGTGTACAGAGGGTAGAATGTACAGTGCAGATGTATTCTGGTGTGTAAGTGAATGCACCTAGGCAATGTACCGGATCTCTCCCCTAACTCAACACACGCGATGTCGACTGAGGGGCTTCTACTGAATGCATCTGTCCCATACGGCAACACGACATGCGTCAGGTGAACGAGTCTGTGATTACCTATTTCTACTGTCCCGGGGTGGGAGTTCTACACTCGCGAGAGGGGGGCTTCTATCTCTCACTTGAAGTTAACTTTCTCTACTATCTTACAACTGTAAGTTAACTTTCTCTACTATCTTACAATTTTAATTAACTTTCTCTACTGTCTTACAACTGTAAGTTAACTTTACTATCTTAAACCTGTAAGTTAACTTTACTACCTTACAGCTGCTACACTTGCGTCTGCTGTCCGCATCGTTCAGCACGTCGTCACTGTGTGTATTCCAGTTCTGTACGTTGCTGGGGGTGACGGGGTGGTGATGTGGCCAGCCTGATGCCTCTACCATGACTAACTAAAAGATAGTTATCACCATGAGTAATAACACGATGGTTATCACCATGAGTAATAACACGATGGTTATCACCATGAGTAATAACATGATAGTTATCACACGAGTAATAACACGATAGTTATCACCACGAGTAATAAACATGATTAGCACCATGACTACAAAAGATTCTCATCATCATATTGATCCAAAACGATAATTGCTTCTGATATGTATGACAGTTCTTTCCCGGCAGGAGCTGAGAGTAACACCTGACAGGTATATACACTACAGTGTAAGAACTTCTAAGGATTTCTATTGTCACTGTAAATATTTTTCGCGAAGAAATTCTTAACCAGATTCGTTTTCCACTTATTAATTCTCATAAAGGATCTTGCGCAGTCAAGAGCATTAGTTGTCAGAGTGTTCAATGGTATGATTGTACAATCCTTGCACAAAGGTACAACCCTTCTGAGGTAAAGCTATGGCACGTCTCCCAAATGGAACAAAAAACTATTTATTTATATATATATATATATATATATATATATATATATATATATATATATATATATATATATATATATATATATATATTATCCCTGGGGATAGGGGAGAAAGAATACTTCCCACGTATTCCCTGCGTGTCGTAGAAGGCGACTAAAAGGGGAGGGAGCGGGTGGCTGGAAATCCTCCCCTCTCATTTTTTTTTAATTTCCCAAAAGAAGGAACAGAGAAGGGGGCCAGGTGAGGATTTTCCCTCTAAGGCCCAGTCCTCTGTTCTTAACGCTACCTCGCAAACGCGGGAAATGGCGACAAAGTATAAAAAAAAAAAAAAAAAAAATATATATGTATATATATATATATATATATATATATATATATATATATATATATATATATATATATTCTTTTTTTCTTTTAAACTATTCGCCATTTCCCGCGTTAGCGAGGTAGCGCTAAGAACAGAGGACTGGGCCTTTTTTGGAATATCCTCAACTGGCCCCCTCTGTTCCTTCTTTTGGAAAATTTAAAAAAAAAAAACGAGAGGGGAGGATTTCCAGCCCCCCGCTCCCTCCCCTTTTAGTCGCCTTCTACGACACGCAGGGAATACGTGGGAAGTATTCTTAATCCCCTATCCCCAGGGATAATATATATATATATATATATATATATATATATATATATATATATATATATATATATATATATATATATATGTCTGTCATACAAAAGGACATAAATAAATGAATTGTGTGTGTGTGTGTGTGTGTGTGTGTGTGTGTGTGTGTATGTGTGTGTGTGTTACAAGCTCTGACAGCGCACTACGTACATCAATCCGGACATAATCTGTACAACATCATCTCCTTACATTTGCCTTGGGGTATAACGAGTATCCGTGTTCACATGCAGGACTCCTGCTAAATGGGAGGTGATGTAGCTATGCCAGGGTGCAGGCCAGGCCCCCGCCCCTGGCCGTACCCACGCCCCCACCGCTCCAGTATTCTCAGGTCAGGAGAGCCTCAAGTAAATACGCAAGAGCGTCAGGTAAATTGCCGAAGGACGGGCGAGGGGAAACGGGTGTCCTCTGCTACGGTGTGCTGCGCTATGGTCGAGCACCAGGATCAAGGACGATTATGATGTGGGGGGGTTAACGGTATCCCCAGCCTGAGGGGCGTTGCCTGACGGGTGGGAAGCCTACGTACTGACGCAGGCCTACCCACCACAAGAGGCACCACCGGAGGCAACAAGTGAGGGAGCGTGTCGGGCGGTCTGTAGTGGCCGGGGGAGGGAGGAGGAGGAGGAGGAGGAGGAGGAGGAGGAGGAGGAGGAGGAGGAGGAGGGGGGGGGGGACCCGGGAGGCCTGCAACAGGACGTCATCGCCAGCCACAACATTGGCCTACAACCCACCACGTACGTATATCTGCACACAAACTACAACGCTAAGTCTTACAAGGTGAAAAAAAATATATATATATGTGCCTTTTAAGGGACAGATCTAAACAAACCCTGCAAGAAATGTTACAACACCTTATTGTTAATAACAAGATACCTGAAATTTTAAGTTTGTATCCACTTTTTGCATCTTGTCGGTAAAACTTACCATATAAAACTATGTAATGTGTGTACTGAAATACGAATTGCAACATCTTATGTACTATCAACCCACTGGGGTCTGAGCAAGACCCTTTGTGACCCCTGTAGTAATCCTTCTGCGCTACCGCTCACAGGATGAGCATGGGCGGGCACGATAAATCAGCCGGGGTTCCCGGCACAGATCAGCCAGGTAGAGCCAGACATTTTACAAGAGACGACACATCCAAACCATCACTTGGCTCACCTTATCATTATGCTTCCTCAGGGGCGCAGGCCACTCCTCCTACCCTTCGTTGCGCTAATCAACATGGCTTTACGACGGGCGCATGACATCCTCCCTCCCCCTTAACTTGCTTCATTGCGCATATTATACACCAGAACATTTCCCCCCCCCACCCATCCATCCATCCTCCCACCCCCCCACCATCGCAAAGACATTTTCATGACAGGTGGTGACGTCACGACGGGGGCCAAAAATATACCGACACGAAGTCGCAACGCCTGACTGGTGTGGGTTAGTAGCATAACAAACCTCCTCTGTAGCCACGACCGGCCACGTAACACTGCTGGACCACCACCCTCACCAGTGCCTTTGCCACCCTCACCAGTGCCCTGCCACCCTCACCAGTGCCCTGCCACCCTCACCAGTGCCCTGCCACCCTCACCAGTGCCCTGCCACCCTCACCAGTGCCCTTGCCACCCTCACCAGTGCCCTTGCCACCCTCACCAGTGCCTTACACAGTGTCCGGATCACTAGACAGTGATTCATGTGGTTATTATAACCTTCTGTACCACTGTGCTCTGGAAAGCTGAGGTTCACGATAGGTCGCTGCACGTAACTCCTCGGATAAGTCTACCACATGTACAGTGCAGGAGAATTTCGATACAAGACAGAAAAAAAAAGAGTTCCACTCCAAAAAAAAACTGACGTCATCTATTACACACACACACACACACACACACACACACACACACACACATACACACACACACACACACACACACAGAACTAGAACATTTGGAAGAGACCGTGGGTTATATGTCTTTCCATCTATCTAATCACGTCATCCCTTGTGATGATGGGAGGATGATGTGTCTTGAAATGTTCAGGAGACGTTAGAAGGGGGACCCCCCTTTTTAATGTTCCTTAAAGTATCAAGAAAACGGAATGGGAGGCGTGACGTCAGACCCTTTTATTCTAAGACGATACACAGGCCAGCCTAGGTGTTCACTACTCGGTAAACGAAGTGACCTTGCTCTCGAAACCCATCCACGCTCACCCCACCACTCACGCCCAACCTCTCGCCGATGAAGATGACCACACAGTGGACGGTAAGGTACGGCCGTCCCCACCTCACACCTGGCTCAGCACCCAACCCTGACCCAGCACCCACAGCAACACCCACCTGCACCTGTGGCACACCGTTGGACCCCTCCCCAGGTGTGGCACTCGTGCGCAACCAGACACAACCCACTCAGTTCCCGTAGATCATAATAACAGAAGGGGAGGAACGTCTAGGGCGTCACGCTGGTGATCGCACTCACACGAGATGCAAGGGGAAGACGAGAGGAGCGGCAACACATCCAGACGTCACACCGGTGATCTCGGCCTCACCTTCACCAGAGAGAACACCTGCGCACGGCGCAGGACACGTCTGAGCTACGAGGGAGGGACGACGACGAAATCCGTAGGCAATGGCGCGAAAAAAGGGGGGGTGTGCCACCAAATGGCGTGCCCCACATACCTCCTGGCAAGCCTCGCACTTGGCTTCCAGCGCGTGTTTTACGCCCACAGACTTGACCAGGCGTGTCAGTGGGGGTGGGGGCGGTGGCGAGGAAGCGTGTGTCCCCACGACTGGAGCTATGAGACCAGGAGGAGTGGCTAGGAAGACAGGAAAAGCACACATTTAACCTGCTGTAATTAACCTCAGTAAGAGGGTAACGGGGGGAAGGGGGGGGGGGGCTAACGAGGGTAATGGGGAGCTAACATTCTTGTTTACGTGGTAGGCAGCCAGAAGGAGGGGGTGGGTGGCTGCGGCGGTGGTGGTGGTGGGCGGGTGCCAACACCGCCTCCAAGGCTATATAGCGTATTTACCGCCACAGCAGCGGACACGACCTCCCCACCTGGCGTATTCACCTCCAGACCTGGCATCTCTGCCTCCATGGCTGGTATATTTACCTCAGCTGCCGACGGATTTATCTCAAGATTACCAAAGTTAACCCTCTCTGTGGCGTGAGGGATGGCTATAGCTGGCTGGCCTACCCCCAGCAGCCAGCAAGACTTCCTTTTAACAGTCAGAAGAATTACCTCCACAGAAGGCAAAGACCCTCGACACTCAGAATTGCGTCCAAACGAGGCACAGACCCTCCGCAGTCAGAATTACGTCTACACGAGGCACAGACCCTCCGCAGTCAGAATTACGTCTACACGAGGCACAGACCCTCCACAGTCAAAATTACGTCTACTGGAAGCACAGACCCTCCTTAACCAGCTGAAGCACGTCCACAGAAGGCACAGACCCTCCACAGCTGGCTTGGAGGCCTTCCCTGCTGGCAGAGTACTTTCCACAGCTGGCACGGAGCCTTTACAGCTGGCAGAGTACCTCCCCAGCTGGCAAACGACCACTACAGCAGACGGGAATAGCCACACTCGACTGCTATAAGAAAATACAATGCCCCCAGCAGCTGGGTACCGGAGATTCATTCACTTAAAGTAACCTACCGGTAGTCCCACAGGAGTTTACCCAATTGTAAACTCAACGACACATACGTTTACAGTGCTGTGAACTCAACGACACATCAGTTAACAGTGCTGTAAACTCACGGGCACTGTAATCTCAACGACACATCAGTTTATAGAGCTGTAAACTCAACGGCACACCAGTTTAGTGCTTTAAGCTCAACGACACACCAGTTCAGTGCTGTAAACTAAACGACCCATCAGTTTAGTGCTGTAAACTCAACGGCAATGTAAACTCAATTACACATCAGTTTAGTGCTGTAAACTCAACGGCAATGTAAACTCAATTACACATCAGTTTACAGTGCTGTAAACTCAAAGCACTGTAAACTCAACTACACATCAGTTTAGAGTGCTGTAAACTCAACGGCACTGTAAACTCAACGACACCAGTTTACAGCGCTGTAAAGTCAGAGGCACATCAGTTTACTGTGCTATAAACTCGACACATCGGTTTGCTGTGCTGTAAACTCAACGACACATCGGTTTACTGTGCTGTAAACTCAACGACACATCGGTTTACTGTGCTGTAAACTCAACGACACATCGGTTTACTGTGCTGTAAACTCAACGACACATCGGTTTACTGTGCTGTAAACTCAAGGGCACTTCAGACTTGACTGTCGTGTCAGCTCCCACCACACTGGTCGACCTGGGGCCCGACACCGACACACCAGATTTTGCCGTGGTGTCAGGACATGAGCAAAGCGGCCACTGGTGTGGTGCAGGCTGACGATACACTGGTTAGCTGTGGCGTAAGCTTACGGCACAGTTTAGCTGTGATGCAAGCTCACGACGCACTAGTTAACTGTAATGAAACGTTACGAAGACAGAATTAGGTATGAGGCAAGCTTACGACGCACTGCTTAGCTGTGGTGTAAGCTTAAGATACGCTGGTTTGCTTTAGTTCAAGCTTAAGTCACTTTGGTGAGCTGTGGTGCAGGCTTACAACATATCTAAATAGAGAAGTGCCCTCAGTTTAAATGGTAAACCTGGGTGAAACAGGTTTACTGTAAACCAGTAGATCATAAGGTTGCAACACAGCAAACTCCTGTAAACAGATTTACTGTAAACCAGTAGATCATAAGGTTGCAACACAGCAAACTCCTGTAAACAGGTTTACTGTAAACCAGTAGATCATAAGGTTGCAACACAGCAAACTCCTGTAAACAGATTTACTGTAAACCAGTAGATCATAAGGTGGCAACACAGCAAACTCCTGTAAACAGGTTTACTGTAAACCAGTAGATCATAAGGTGGCACACAGCAAACTCCTGTAAACAGGTTTACTGTAAACCAGTAGATCATAAGGTCGCAACACAGCAAACTCCTGTAAACAGATTTACTGTAAACCAGTAGATCATAAGGTTGCAACACAGCAAACTCCTGTAAACAGGTTTACTGTAAACCAGTAGATCATAAGGTTGCAACACAGCAAACTCCTGTAAACAGATTTACTGTAAACCAGTAGATCATAAGGTTGCAACACAGCAAACTCCTGTAAACAGATTTACTGTAAACCAGTAGATCATAAGGTGGCAACACAGCAAACTCCTGTAAACAGGTTTACTGTAAACCAGTAGATCATAAGGTGGCACACAGCAAACTCCTGTAAACAGGTTTACTGTAAACCAGTAGATCATAAGGTCGCAACACAGCAAACTCCTGTAAACAGATTTACTGTAAACCAGTAGATCATAAGGTTGCAACACAGCAAACTCCTGTAAACAGGTTTACTGTAAACCAGTAGATCATAAGGTTGCAACACAGCAAACTCCTGTAAACAGATTTACTGTAAACCAGTAGATCATAAGGTGGCAACACAGCAAACTCCTGTAAACAGGTTTACTGTAAACCAGTAGATCATAAGGTGGCACACAGCAAACTCCTGTAAACAGGTTTACTGTAAACCAGTAGATCATAAGGTCGCAACACAGCAAACTCCTGTATCACAAACTAAGAACACACGAATCTTGATAAGCCAAAATCTCACAATCAAGTACGCTTTGGCGAGTCACAGGCTGACAGCTTAATAAGCTTCGATGTGTCCAAGCTCACAACGCAGGAAACTGTGGTGCTTCAAGCTGACAGCTAAGCAAGCTTTGGGGTTTCACAAACTCACAGCTAGGTAAACCTTGTCGCGTTACAGTGATTCTTTTCTGTAGCCGTACGCTTTAAGTAAACTACATTCCGCGATGCTGGTAAGTTCACAGCAAAGCTGATCTCAGGGTGTAGGAAGTTTACTCATCACAGCAAACAGTATACTAAAAGGTATACTGGTGTAAACTCTGAGTCTTAGATTAACAGTACCGTAAACTCAAAAACAGGAGAATATATGACTGTAGTATACACAAGCTGTGGTGTAAACTCTGGCTAAGTCTTGGGCTAACAGTCCCGTAAACTCACAACAGGAAAGACTGAAGTGACTGTAGTATACAAAAGCTGTGGTGTAAACTCTAGCCGAGTCCTAGGCTAACAGTACTGTAAACTAAAAAACCGGAGAACATGAGACTGTAGTAAACACAAGCTGTGGTGTAAACTCTACCTGAGTCTTGGGAATACCATTACCGTAAACTCTAATGTGCAGTGAGCTCACATCAAATCAACCTTTGCTGTACTGTCAGAGCCAAGTTAACTCGTATGATTATATCAAAGTCAACTCTGGTATAAAACGACCCCGTGTAAACCCCACGTCCTGAGCTCGCATCGAAGTAAACTTGGGTTCGCCGCCTGCCTGCTCAGAGTAAACTCCGATATGTCGTAAGCTGAGAACCGTAGAGTCGCATAGGACGATACGGGTAGACTAAGGTCTTTCGTGGTAAGATGCGGGTGAGTCTACTTAAGCCATTACCACCAGATATCTCTGTTCACTGTCCTCTGTACCAGTGTGGAGAAAACCTCTTGAAGACATCCTCCCAACACCACCGGCATTACCTTACCTTACGATAGTTTCAGAGGTCCTCTGCCACCCCCACAGCTGGGTCTGGGACCTTACCTTACCATACGTATACCTTACGATCGTTTCAAGAGGTCTTCCCCCCCACAGCTGGGTCTGGGACCTTACCTTACCTTACGTATACCTTACGATATCTTCGGGGTCTTATACCCCCCCACAGCTGGATCTGGGACTTTACCTTACGTTACGTATACCTCAAGATGGCTTCGGAGGTCTTGTACCCTCACAGCTCGGTCAGCGACCAATCTGCCCCAAGACCTCGTGATAACAGTACAAGTGGGGAAACTAGTAGCACACATCAGGAACCAGGGATCCGGCTCCAGGAGTGGAGGCCACACTGCCCAGACGAGAAGGAAGAAGTAGCGATGCCATACACCAACGCGGTCAAACTAGGGCACCAATGCTCATTCGTGGAGATGTATGGAATCAAGACACTGGACGACGAGGACCACCACCACCACTCTGTCTTTCGTCGTCAGTGGTCCTTCTCTCGTCCGTCTGTGGTCTGGAGTCTCACTTCAACCTTCGGTCATAGCTTGAGATCTCTAAATGAAATACTCACGTTAACTTTACACAGTTACTCACATTCGGCATCTACAGATCTGAACGGTGTACCTCCCACATCTCTAAGTTAATCTATGACTCGTAAAAAATAAGTTTTGAGGGGAATTCCTTCATTACCCTTTCTACAGATGTTTCTGATGCTTTCCAAACAATATTTCCACACGATCTTGTTTAATTCCTAATACCTATGTTGCACCGCAGGCAACACAAGTGTTCTAAAAGAACAATCTTTTGGTATATGTTATAACCTCCCCACAACGGGGCGAGTTATACATTAGTGTTGCACCGTCTCTTTACCCTGTACATGTGTACCGTGACTTTACACCTATCTATGTATGCAGACACACACACACACACACACACACACACATACACCAGCCTAAGCCAGGTAACCATTTATCGACCAATCACGAAGATAGGATGAAAACCTGGGTTGGGTGTAGGCCGACTGCAAGGCCGAGGATTCGTGCTCACGCGAGCCGATCCAGAGCTGGCCCGTGGTGACTCATGGTCAGTAACACTGACCACATCACGATGGAGGCGCGTACGTGTGTGTGTGTGTGTGTGTGTGTGTGTGTGTGTGTACGCATGTTTCTATGGTGCAGTCGTGGGTACCGTGAGCATGGCGGGCCATCTGATGCCCCACCACAAGGATGACGCACACGCTGGCCAACCAGCTACTCTCACGTCCAGCAGTAAGTGTTACCAGGCACTAATAAATAGCCTTACCACTGTCGCCATCAGTGGTATGGGTCGGGTATTGTATCGGCTTCGCTGGTGGGGCGTGGGAAGCGAGGGGAGGTGCGGGCTACGGGCGGCCATGTCGGGTGGAGACGACGTAAACACGTAATGGGCACAACATGAGGCTTTACCTTGGGAAGTGAACGGTGGAGAGCGCCTGTGCGGCAGCGAGTGAGCATGTAAGGGGGTGGTAGAGGCAGGCAGAAGGCGGTATGGATACACAAGGGGGTGGTAGAGGCATGCAGCGGGAGGTATGGATATACAAGGGGATGGTAGAGGCAAGTACGGGAGTGGTATGGGTATGTGAGGAGCAGTATAAGGGTAGGTAAGGGAAGGTACAGGAATGTAAGGAACACTGGATATTTAAAGGATAGTACAGGTATGTAAGGGGTGGTACAGTCATGTAAAGGGGTAGTAAAATCATGTAAATGGATAATATGGGCATGTGTGGGGAGGGTACGGGTATGTAAGGGGCGGTATGGGCCTGCAAAGGGTGGCAATTGCATGTAATTGGATTGTAGACCCATGTAAAGATGTTATAGGTATGTAAGGAGCGGTATGGGCATGTAAGGAGTGTCATGGGTATGTATGGGGTGGTTGCTGTATGTAAGGGGGTGGAATGGGTAAGGGGCGGTATGTGAATTCATAGGTGTCGGTGAGAAAACAAAAACGACGCGCCCGTGCGTAAGGCTAAGTGGCTTGTGGGGACGGTGTGGGTAAGTGAGGGACGGCATAAGGCAGGTGAGAGGAGGCAAGAGGCTGGTGAGGGGCGGCATAAGGCAGGTTGTCACCTGTGCCACGGGTAATTCAAGGAGTGTGAGTACACAATGGAGCGACTACAACAGTAAAGGTGCGGGTGTGTGTCGTGTACTGACTGCCGGAGGAGCATGAACAGATGTATAGTGAGCGTGGTGCGGCATGTGTGGTGGATGATGTGTGGCAGGTGGGGGTGTGGCAGGTGAGGCGGGGCGAGGCAGTGGCTGAAGAAGGGGTAGGGGAGAAGCGTCTCCACCACCGCGGGAACACACGGCTCACCTCCCGCCCGCCCGCCCGCGACTCTCACAACGAAGAATTCCTAAGTAATGACACCAAATGAGGACGGGACAAGCGGTGGGCCAGATGTGGAGCAGGTGTGGCTGACGTGGTGCCCCACACTGGCAACAACATGAGGCACTCGGGAAGGTGAGAGCCTTGATCACTATTCCCTTCATCACCAAGTAAACCAGGAATACACGGGGGGGCGCTGACTCATGGCGGAAGCAAGGCATTAAATCGTGTCACAAATGTTGACGACGGCAGGTGACAACTGGGGCCCAGCAACACACTCACCTCCACATCCCCTCCCTCACACTCGCCTCCTCCTCCCCTCCCTCACACTCACCTCCACATCCCCTCCCTCACACTCGCCTCCTCCTCCTCCCCTCCCTCACACTCGCCTCCACCTCCCCTCCCTCACACTCGCCTCCACCTCCCCTCCCTCACACTCGCCTCCTCCTCCCCTCCCTCACACTCGCCTCCACCTCCCCTCCCTCACACTTCCTCCTCCTCTTCTCCCTCACATCAGCCTACTGCTTCCCCTCCCTCTCATCCCCCTCCTCACCTCGCCCTCCCTCCTCCCCACTCACCTCCCACATCCCCTCCCTCACACTCGCCTCCTCCTCCCCTCCCTCACACTCACCTCCACATCCCCTCCCTCACACTCGCCTCCTCCTCCCCTCCCTCACACTCACCTCCACATCCCCTCCCTCACACTCGCCTCCTCCTCCCCTCCCTCACACTCGCCTCCACCTCCCCTCCCTCACACTCGCCTCCTCCTCCCCTCCCTCACACTCGCCTCCACCTCCCCTCCCTCACACTCGCCTCCACCTCCCCTCCCTCACACTTCCTCCTCCTCTTCTCCCTCACATCAGCCTACTGCTTCCCCTCCCTCTCCATCCTCCCTCAACCAACAACATCAATGAGCGTCCATCCCTCGTCGTCCAGGGAGCGGACAACATGTTGTCACTCCCTCCACACATCCGTCGAGGGAGGCACCTGGCCCGTCCCGACCCACCACAGTAAGGTCGCCACCATCCACCCCCTCCCAACACAAGGCAAGAGGAACATTCCTCATTACTAAGTAACACATGTCCAAATGATGCAGGAGCTGACAGCAGCAGAACAACAACAATAAAACCATGGTAGCTTGGGGGGAGGAGGAGGAGGAAGAGGAGGAGGAGGAGGAGGAGAGGAGGAGGAGGAGGAGGAGGAGGAGGAGGAGGAGGAGGAGGACCGTGAATAATCTATGGATCAGTACTTCCGCCATCATACCCCGGGTTGGGGAGGAGGGTGATCCGCACAACAGTTTTATTGTTCACCATTAACGACCAACAATGGCCGGTAATGACTGCAACCCTTCACTGTTTAACGACAGATGGGGGTATAATGCGTCCCCCCTCCGCTCCGCCGGGCCACTCATCCTCCTGACTTCCATCCTCACTCACGAACACGCACACGTCTCGTCATCCACGTCGTTTAACACCATCAAAATCCCCCTTGATTCTGAGCCCACCGTAGGCTTAATGGGCATTCGTGAAAATCCTTACCGTAAATGTCTCTTTCCGTGCATAAGGAGTGGGCCAGAGAGAGAGAGAGGAAAGATTAGAATGCAAGAGGCAATACTCCCACCCACTTGACATGGCCTGGTGCCGGGGTAAGACAGGCGTAACACTACGTGTATCTCTGTGACTGCTGCTCCGGCCCGCAAAAAGTGTGTAAAAAGATGCAGCGTGTGAAGACAGCGGGGAATGGTGCGCTGATGGAGTGCGTGCATGCACAGAGGTCTCCCCCAAGGTGCAATACAGTCCTCGATGAGTCTTCTGTTCCAGTGGTCATCAAAACCACAACCTCTCAATCCTGGACAACCATACCAACCCCAGAGACCATATCCCGTCAATCTTACCCTACCGAATCAACCCCAGAGACCATCTCCCGTTAATCCTACATTACCAAATCAACCCCAGAGACCATCTCCCGTCAATCATACACTACCAAATCAACCCCAGAGACCATCTCCCGTTAATCCTACACTACCATAACCCCAGAGACCATCTCTAGTTAATCTAACCCTAACAAACCAACCACACAGACCATCTCCAGTCAATCCTTGACCACCAAACCAATCCCAGAGATCATTTCCAGTCAGTCCTAGACTAACAAACCAACCCCCAGAGACCACCTCCCGTCGACCCTGGACCAGCAAACCCACCCCAGAGACCAAGTACGTCCCAGAACATTTTCCAGCCAAGAGCATGACCTCAGGGCGGGACAATGACTCGTACAAGACCCGATCATCTCCACCCAGTTGATCTTGGCAGGACGCACCACCCACCACCTCAAGTATCTACACTGCAATGAGGAAGAGACCTTACTCACTCCGTGGAGTACACCAGTGCTACCCTTGAGCGTCATGGCTCGGCCTTTGTCTGATCTGACCCATTAAAAGGTCAGGTAAAAAAAAAAAAGATATCAAGCCATTCTACCTACTCCTAGGGTCGTACTGCCGTACTCAAGGGTCGTACTGCCGTACTCAAGGGTCGTACCGCTGTACTCAAGGGTCGTACCGTCGTACTCAAGGGTCGTACCGTCGTACTCAAGGGTCGTACTGCCGTACTCAAGGGTCGTACCGCTGTACTCAAGGGTCGTACCGTCGTACTCAAGGGTCGTACTGCAGTACTCAAGGGTCGTACTGTCATACTCAATGGTCGTACTGCCGTCCTCAAGGGTCGTACTGCCGTACTCAAGGGCCGTACCGCCGTACTCAAGGGTCGTACTACCGTACCTAAGGGCCATACCGCCGTACTCAAGGGTCGTACTGTTGTACTCAAGGGCCGTACCGCCGTACTCAAGGGTCGTACTACCGTACCTAAGGGCCATACCGCCGTACTCAAGGGTCGTACTGTTGTACTCAAGGGTCGTACTGCCGTACTCAAGGGTCCGTACCGTCGTGCTCGAGAAGTCAAAGATTGTGCGCCAGCGATAACCAACAGCGTCATGGCCTCCATACTTCCACAAATGATGACCACAACGCCCCCCATATAGGACCCGAGGAATACGGAAATAGTCATGTCCTCCTCCCCTGGACACGCCCATCTCTCCCCCTCACCCCACCCGCCCCTTGTGGGTGCCCCGCTGGCAGCCAGTTGGCACACGTGACCCGGCCCTTTGGCAGGCACGAGACCCTCGCTTGTCACTGGCTGGTTGTAGGGCAGGTGAGGGCTCCAGCCCTCTCCCCACCCTCTCATACAACGCATCTTCCACGTACGTTCAACCCACACGCTGCGCCTGGGCCGCGAGCCACACTCCCATGTTTCGTGCTCCACCGGTGCATGACTCGTGCATATCGATGCCAGGAAGAATGAACTGGAACGCAGTCATGAGGTGACAGGTAGACTCACATTCGTTCTCGACAAACTTCAACTGAGTCGATTAGAATCCACTAGGCAAGCTAACTTGCCTCTACATCAACGTGGACACAATGAAATACAGAAATAATCTCTGACATCTTAATACATATATATTTAAATATATATATATATATATATATATATATATATATATATATATATATATATATATATATATATCTTTCTTTCTTTCTTTCAAACTATTCGCCATTTCCCGCATTAGCGAGGTAGCGTTAAGAACAGAGGACTGGGCCTTTGAGGGCATACCCTCACCTGGCCCAATTCTCTGTTCCTTCTTTTGGAAAAAAAAAAAAAAAAAAAAAAAACGAGAGGGGAGGATTTCCAGCCCCCCGCTCCCTCCCCTTTTAGTCGCCTTCTACGACACGCAGGGAATACGTGGGAAGTATTCTTAATCCCCTATCCCCTATATATATTTCTCTGTGTCTCCCCGGATGATGTGATTATTACACGAAAGTGCACTTGGGAACTTTTCGTGTTTCATTTTCCCAGTGGACTCATAAGAATATCTTGATCACGCGCAAAACTGTGATCCTTTCCAATATATACATATACACACACACACACATATATATATATATATATATATATATATATATATATATATATATATATATATATATATATATATAAACTCTCTCTTACGTCTTCATATCAATAAAAAATAGTCAGAAATAACTTGGAGTAATGAACACAAAGAGTTTTCAGTATATAAATACCGCCAGACACAGTGGAAAATGATCCATCGAACATGGTCGGTGGAACCGATAGAAAGCAATACTGGACAGGTGTTCAAACGATAGAGGAATGAGGATCATAAGTTTGTTAAATACAAATTCATATCCTAGGAAAGATCGGAGAGGCAATGTCATGCACATGTTTAAACGAGACATGATGTTCTTTTGAGCATCCCCAGCACTAAACAGGTTTCTAATCTAGAGGAGTGTGGAGATCAAACAGCTGGGATAACGAATTATAAGGAAATAGTTAGGGGGTTATACATTATACATACGCAGCGAGGGTTACGTATGGTGTTAGATCTGAAGGAGGTTTTTCAAGATTCTTCAAGTGGTTTTAACATAACGTTGACGGCCATAACTGTCCCCTGGCAGTGACCAGGCCTACAACCCACATAACCAATCAACCGATCAAGAGCGGGTCTGAGGATCCAATCCCTTAAAATATGCCTGGCACACTTTTGCTCCACTAGCAACACAGCCTTTACGGCGCGGGTTCCATATGCGTCCATACGGGTCACAGCAAGACTATTTCTCACCCTGCCTCGCCCTGAGGTGCCCTGGTTGCAGAATTCTCCCACGGTCACATCAGGAGCAATGCCTAAGTCTCGAAAACGTTGGCAAGCACAAAAGTCATCGTCAGAGCAGTGACAGAAAGCACATGACCCAAATGCTTCGATATCTACTCAGTCCCGCATGATTCAGTGAGTGTTTGATAAGTCCCCGAATGATTCAGTGAGTATTTGTATAATCCCAAATGATTCGATAAAATTTGTGAAGTATATTTGTGGATAATGATTCCTATCACACGAACCGAATTCTCCAATGAAAATTTAAGTATGAATGTGCATAATGATTCCTTGCGAGGAGTGTCATTGGAGCTAAGGAAGGAGTAGCACTACTTCTGAAGCAGGACTTGTAGGGAGTGTGTGATATAGGGTAAAGAAATAAATTCTAGATTAATGTTGGTAAAACTGAAGGTGGATGACGAGAGACGGGTGATTATTCTGTTGGTGCTTATGCACCTGGTCATGAAAAGAAAGATTATGAGAGGCAAGTGTTTTGGGAGCAGCTCAGTGAGTGATGGTGAAAGTGGGGAGAAGTCGAGTACCGCATATCCACCGGGGGCTAAATGTTCGCATGCACTCAAAACCCATTTTCTTCGCAGATATACAACATCCACCCTGAGGCACCACTGCTGTACGAGACAACAGACCATCATCGTACTTCATGAGAAGTTTGCCAGAGTGATAACTATATCTACAACCCAAGTCCCTACGACAGCGGAACTAGGCAGTTGCCACAGAAGACTGGTCTCAAGGAAGCCTCCCTCGTCTTACCCCAATTAACAGCGACGGCTGAGCTCATGTGAGGTGGGGAAATTCCACGTAAGTGACAGTGCAGGCAGTAACTGCTCCCAGGAGAATTCAGGGGGGGGCGATGAACATTAAAAGCTTTAGGAAAGATGGGAAACATCCACAGAACGCCTACAGCAAGCAAAAACCCACGTCAAGTCTTCGGTAGCATGAACACCACACCCAACCAAACACCCACAGCACAGAAACACCTACGGCAACATCTATATACAACATCATGCCCACAGCAACACACAGATCGTCCCTACTGCCACATTAGGCCCACGGCAACGCCGACCATGTCCACAGCAACACCTAAGCCAAGCCTCAGGCAGCTCCTACTCCACGACAACGCCCACATCAAGTTAAAAAGATCATGGTCACAGCAACGCTTTGGGGCGCTTACGGACGGAAATCTACCGTTGACAGACGGACGGAGGGTCGAAAATTAACCGCTGATTAGCGGACGGTCAGAAACTAACCAGCGCGAAACGGAAGGCCGGAAATAAAGTGCCCAGGGGGTCGAAAACTGACGGTGACAAACGGACGGATGGTCGGAAATGAACAGCTTGCAAATGGATGGTCGGAAATTAACTGGTAACAAAGACAAAGTAGAAATCAACCGCCGACAGAAGCACGGAATTATATTAACCGCAAGCATACGGACGCACGGAATTATACTAACCGCAAGCATTCAGACGCACGGAATTATACTAACCGCAAGCATTCAGACGCACGGAATTATACTAACCGCAAGCATACGGACGCACGGAATTATATGAACCGCAAGCATACATACGCACGGAATTATATTAACCGCAAGCATAAAGACGCACGGAATTATATGAACCGCAAGCATATTGACGAGGAAGAGGGAAAGTAACCGCTGCCTGACAAGGTCAGACATTAACCGCTGGTAGGTGACCTGTTGGACAGCGAAATAAGAATGGCCCCTACTAGAGGCCTTTAGGGCGGGGCCACGGAAAAAGAGAAAAAAGAAAAGAAAATCCTTACCCTCATATATCACTCACACACACCGTACACTTAGAGAGAGAGAGAGAGAGAGAGAGAGAGAGAGAGAGAGAGAGAGAGAGAGAGAGAGAGAGAGAGAGAGAGAGAGAGAGAGAGAGAATTAACATTCATCAACTCGCCATCACAACACGACAACAACAGTACAACAAATAACGCTTGTACTTATATATGTGGACCAAGAGGACTTGTCCTCCTTGCTGGAAGCCATTATTCCCTACCACTACTACTACTACTACGACTACTACTACTACTACTACTACTACTAATACCACTACTACTACTACTACGACTACTACTACTACTACTACTACTACCAATATTACTAGAACTACTACTACGACTACTACTACCAATATCACTAGAACTACTACTACGACCACTACCTCTACTAATCATCAGACCACAATGAGAATACGGAGTGAACTACGAGGAGGGAGATGGACACAAAGTTGGCGGTGAGGTGGGACTGGATGGCCGAGGTAACTACGGTACCAGAGCCACACCCTCGCCTCCTGTGTACTGCCTGCCTGCCTGCCTGGCTGGCTGGGATCTACTACACACGATCAATAACACTTATGGTACTTTATGGTCCCGCCCGAGAGCCCAATCGCGTTATACGACACACTCGCCTCACACACACACACACACACACACACACACACACACACACACACACACACGCGCGCGCAAAACGAGTTCACTAATCTCGTAATTCAGCCAATGTAACGAGACATGATTCTTTCAAACTTGATAGCAATGAGTGTGGGTGGGTAATGTCTTCCCTTAGCGTACATAAGAGTACTGTTCAGGCGAGATTATTAACGCGAGCCAAGCACTTTTTAAAAACATCGGAGGCACAGAGAGAGCCTTACATAACTGCTGGTTCGCGATATACGAGGGGAAATGGTCCACAAGCCTGGACACAGGGGAGAGAGATGGCTATCACTGCAACCCCATCAAAAACTACGACCGAGCCAGCTGGCCCGTGCCTCCCCAGCAACCTCCCGCCGCCGTGCTCCTTCCCCAATCTGAAGGTTAACCACTGAAGATCCACGGTGGGCGCGCGAGTGACGGCCCCCTTCCCTCCCTGGTGATGAAAGGCTTCTAAAGTGACAGACGCGAGCGCTTACGTCTGGCTTAACAAGATGGAGACATCTCACTGCTGACGGAGGAACGGGAGCGCCTGGCGGACACTATCCACTGCATAACCACATCGAGTTTTGAACGGAGGCTTACGCGGAGAGGCGATGCGTCACCCCGATCTGTGTGGGGAGCAGGTGGAGGCTTCTGCACCCGCCAGCATCACCTCCTCCGTCTCCTCAGCTGGGTATACACACACACAGACGCTGTCGGCAACAGTGTTTATAGTTCCTCTGCTTCCGTCGATCCGCACCGGCCCAACCTCCCCTGAACCAGGGAAAGTGTCGGTGCGCAGTATGAGAGAGAGAGAGAGAGAGAGAGAGAGAGAGAGAGAGAGAGAGAGAGAGAGAGAGAGAGAGAGAAGAGAGGAGAGTATATATCGAGGGTTCCTGGAAATGCACGGCGTTTGGTATTTACGGAAATGCTCGTCTAACTTCCTTGTTGGCCGTCTTGACGGACACGCCGAGAGTAAGGCGTAATGAGGCAGACAGCAGGTTCCCGAGCCTCCCCACCAGGTGTGGGTGGACCCAGGGGATAGTGTTTCATGGGGTATCTACTTTCATGACCCGCTAATTTGGTCCTTAAAGGCCACTTTTACGGGGATAACCGCAACATTCATCCCAAATAACCGCACCAAGATACCCGATAACCGCACTGCTACCATATAACCGCACTGTGACCTTTCTTTTTCTTTTAAATAGGTTAGGACGCGCGTGCGTGATGCAAGTCATCAATCATCCCCATCTTGTAGAGTTGACATTTCTGACGAGCCATCAACAAGTTACGCTCACTGCTGGAAAAACAAACGGCGATCACATGGCAACACGGAGGAGACGACACCCGAGCCTGAACTGCTGACTAATGGACAAAAGCCTGGGACCAGCGACCATGTGGGCATTCTGACTGTGAAATCTGACCCCCCTTCTGACTACATGGAGGAGGTCTAAAACCTCAAGAATAGCGAGAAGGAAATTTAAAGAGAGAGAGAGACCCCTCAAAAAAAAAAAAGTGTCCACTCATTTTTACGATGCACATGTCAGCTGAAATGAGGCACTGAGTCAAACCTCTTGCATCAAGTGTCCTCCACACCCCTAGCTCGTATCTTGGTGTACTAAATGAAGCAAGACATCAAGTGGCAGAGACCAATCACCTGGTTACGAGCGAGGCAGGTGGCGTGGACGACCGCAGGATCACACAGACAAGACGTAAAGAATAAACTAAGTTACAAGACTCTGAGTGGGGACAGCACACAGCTTAAAAAAAATGATATGATTTAAAAAGTAGAACTCCCTCCCTTCCCGTACAGCAGAAACAGGTAATCACCAGGCTCAGCGTCCCTTAGATCTCCCAATATAACCCACGTAATCTACATGCGAGAGGGAGGAGCCGACAGCGTACGAGGCAACGGAGAGCAGCAGTACTCTCGTCGTCCCACACTTCAGCCAAGACCGTCAGCGGGATTAGGCAACACGGGAACATCAAAGAGACCAGGTCCTCTGAACAGATGGGTCTATTACCTCACAGGTGACGAGGTAACATACTGTCCCAAACATGTTTATTATGAAGGCTATTTAACTGCTGACTTTAACTCTATACCAGAAAAACTGCCATCAGCTATGAAAGATATACCATCATTATATATACACATATATATTTTCTTCCTTCATTTTATAATCACCATTATCATACTTTGTCGCTGTCTCCCGCGTTAGCGAGGTAGCGCAAGGAAACAGACGAAAGAATGGCCCAACCCACCCACATACACATGTATATACATACACGCCCATATACATACCTTTACATTTCAACGTATACATACATATACATACACAGACAAATACATATATACACGTGTACATAATCATACTTGCTGCCCTCAGCCATTCCCGGCGCCACTCCGCCACACATGAAATGGCACCCCCCTTCCCCCGCGCGAGGTAGCGCTAGGAAAAGACAACAAAGGCCACATTCGTTCACAATCAGTCTCTAGCTGTCATGTGTAATGCATCGAAACCACAGCTCCCTTTCCACATCCAGGCCCCACAAAACTTTCCATGGTTTACCCCTGACACTTCACATGCCCTGGTTCAATCCATTGACAGCACGTGGACCCGGGTATACCACGTCGTTCCAATTCACTCTATTCCTTGCACGCCTTTCACCCTCCTGCACGTTCAGGGCCCGATCACTCAAAATCTTTTTCACTCCATCCTTCTACCTCCAATATATATATATATATATATATATATATATATATATATATATATATATATATATATATATATATATATATATATATATATATATCAGAACCTGCATTATACTAATTAGGAAACAATAAAGCAGATTGTCGGTCTCTCGCCTTAAGAGAGAGAGAGAGAGAGAGAGAGAGAGAGAGAGAGAGAGAGAGAGAGAGAGAGAGAGAGAGAGAGAGAGAGAGAGAGAGAGAGAGGGTGGAGGGCCTGCTAGGTAGTGTAGCACATCAGCACGGGTGGGATGGCGCCCCCCAGAGAACTGGTTTGACACCCTCCCCGGGGACGTGAGGACCACAACAACAACACAGAGGCCTGGTCTGGAACGTGCACGACCCACCACCTCCCTCACATGACACTTTCGTCTGACGCAACCGTGGCATGACTGCATCTCTTAGTGAAAATCAACTTTGATACACATTAGGGGAAAACCAGACATAATATATATATATATATATATATATATATATATATATATATATATATATATATATATATATATATATATATATATATAATGACAGAAAACGAATGCAACATTATGTTAATATACCAGAGCCACATTCCCTCAGGGACAATAAGGGTGGGGCATTACAGAACATCTTCACCCCCTCGAGGCAACACTGAACACTTACTGTCCTCTGTCGTGGACAGTGAGCAACACTGAGGCTACCCGTACACAACAGTGTTCACCTTACGCCATAGAGAACACCAGTGGACATCCCAGCTCACCACACCTGCTGGCTGGTCCTCTCCTACCCCCACGGCTGCCGTCGAGCCAGCTGGTTGGTGGTCGGCGTCCGGCCAGCAACACCACTGGTGTAGCTACACACTCACACACACACACACACACACAAGCCTCGTCCCTACACGGAACGCACCGCTCCCCTAACAAAATCCCGGATATACCCTATTACCAGACTCAGTAATCAAGCTCCTGGCTGTAGTCACGCTCATTCTGTGGGGCCTGTGTGTGTGTGCGGCAGGCGCTGGTGTATGTGGTGGGTGGCTTCAGTCTTTCGTCTGGCCTGGCACCCGCCGCTGAGATCTCCTACAGGTATAGTGTGTGAGGGGAACTTTCGTCCCCAAGAACGACAGTAGCACGAGGAACTTTTTTTTCTGAGAATAAAAAATGTGTAAGAGGCTCTCGTGACACTTTGAATATGATGAAAAAAAATAATCAAATTACTTCTACACATGTTTAATCAAAAGCACGAGAGAAAATATCAGGGGCGAGACGCCTCACGTTTGCAAGCAAAGCACGGACGCACGGGAGGTTGTGCACAAACAAACGTTTGCAGGTAGACAAGCACGGGCGAAGCTGGAGGCTGTGCGCACACAAACGTTTGCAGGCATGACACGCGAAAGTCTGGAGGTTGTGTCCAAACCACTGTTTGTGGTCACAGCACGGGCGAGGTAAAGGCCTGGATGAATTCAACACACACTACGAATCTGTATTAAAGGTCGGGGTAAGTTCCTGACCATAAGACTTTAATCCAACACATGAAGGGGGCCAGGAAGGAGGCCATTACATAATGCGTCCCCTGCCAGAGGGGATCTTCATCTGTGGACAGAGGTGACACTTCTGGAGGCTCCGTGAGTGCTTCAGCTACCACACAATGGATGTGGATCAGGGTGGCCGTCACCACTACACACATAGGCCGCCCGTGAGTCATTACTTGTACTACTTATCAAAATGGAGGGGCAGTAATACTGATAAGTCCATTCACGAGTTATTGTCCGATGAATTTAAGTCTATTTGGTGAGGTCGTGGCGCACTGGCATTCGTAAACCGACGGACGGGAGCGGGTGGCCAGCGGGCAGTGTGAGTGGCGGCGCGTTATGGGAGGGGTTTACGACCGGTCCAGCGCCTGTTATACGCAGCACCAACCACACCCAGCCCACAAACCACATCACACAGCACCCACCACCACACCCAGACCACTAACCACCACACACAGCACCCACCACCACACCCAGACCACTAACCACCACACACAGCACCCACCACCACACCCAGACCACTTACCACCACACACAGCACCCACCACCACACACAGACCACTAACCACCACACACAGCACCCACCACCACATAAAGACCACGAACCACCATACTAAGCCCAACACAGCACCCACCACACCCAGCCCACTAACCACCACATTCAACCCATCAATTAAATATGTTTCAGCCAAGTCGCGTTTTTTTTACGACCAATACGCGTTAATTTGTCACATTTTCCAGTCAAACAGCACTACGAGGACACGACGCGACGCGACGCGACGCGACACGCCGCTACATAGTCCGCAAACGCATTACCAGCGCACGACGTTCCGGCGCGCACCTCAAGAGGGGGGCGCGGGTTCTGCATCGAAAAACGCTTAAAGTCGATCGCCGAAAACAATCAGCTTGGGGAAGATTATGGAAATGAAATGCACATAACAGAGAATCTGGATGACATTATCACGGAAAACACACACACACACACACACACACACACATATATATATATATATATATATATATATATATATATATATATATATATATATATATATATATATATATATATATATATACTGGCAATCAAAAGCACTAAACACCGACGCAATGAAACAAAGACACTCACAATACAATCCCACCTCAGCACGTCTGGCAGTCATTTCTCTGTAGCAGCACCGGACCTTTCTGACCCACATCACACCACCCCACAACCAGCCACCACCCACAGGGACAACGACTAATAATAAAAAAAAAAAATCTGACCCATGCCTCATACTACCGAAATATATACTGAAAGATCCCCTCCTCCTCCTCCTCCTCCTCCCGACGAACAGAAAAATGACAAAACATGTACATACCGAAATGACCCGCCAAGCACCAAGCAGCTCTCCCAACCCAGTCTCAAACACTACCCCGCCTCCCGTACACCCATCACAAACTACACTTCCCAGAAATAGAAGAATCAACAACGTCTTACACTTGCATTCTAGATATCGACGATCGCTCTAACGTCACAAGGACCGTTTCAGCATATCGCAAGACCTCTCAGGCTCAGCATGCAACTACCACAGCACAGAACACTTCTACTCAGTTGCCCTGCAATTCCCCCTCCCCCAAACACATACACACACACACATACAACACACACACACAATGAACAGTGAACAATTCTTCGAGAAATGTAAAGACAGAGCAACCACAGGCTATAACATGAAATTAAGAAATGTTAGACAGGACGCGCAGAAATACTTTTACAGTATAACAGTAGTGGATGAATGGAAGAGAATGACTGAGGACGTGGTCAATGCAGGCAGCATCCATAAATCAGAGGGGTTGTATGACAGCAGAGAATATTCAAGAGATGGGGGACCCACGAGTGAAAATTCCCTCCCCGTACACTACAAAGAGGTAATTACGAGCAAAACATTACTACACTTTATAAGCTGGGGTACGGCCCTGTGGACGTGTCTGGCTCCCTGAGCACTGCAGAAGCCTAACAAAATGGACTCCTGGGGCAGTAACTTGGGTAAGGTATATATATGCATGTATAATTACTCCATGACCAATATGTATAGAAATCAACCCTAGGGTAGAGGAAAAATATCAAATGTATAAATACATTATACAACCTCAGGATTCTTTTCACAAAGTACCCCTCACACATTGGCGGGCCTCCAGCTGCTCCAAGGCTGCGCTACACTCAGTAGCAGGGAGAGGATAAACTTTTTCTTTAAAGCGAGTTCTTCGACGAGACTGTACAGTATTCTCTCTCTCGTCAGCCGACGATAACCCAGCCTCGCCAAAGGCGACTCTCCACTCGCTGGGCAACCCCAAGTAGGCGGACTCCGGCAACAATCTCTCTCTCTCTCTCTCTCTCTCTCTCTCTCTCTCTCTCTCTCTCTCTCTCTCTCTCTCTCTCTCCAGCCCTAAGACGCCTTGTATACAGAGGGCTCCTGCAGCCTCGGGGGCTGCACTCCAGGCTGAATCAGGGAAAAATGAATGTTTCCTCAGGAACGAGGTCCCCGGCGAGACTGTACTCCTCCACGACCCACTGACGATGATACAGCCTTGACGAAGGTGATGACTTGCTCTTACTCACTTACTCATTAACTCACTTATTCATCTATTTGCATACATACACACTTGTCCTCAAATAAACATCATCTAACCCATCACAGCAGACCTGTGGATGTCCACGTTTCAAGGTATCACCCCCGGTACAACGAGGGTCGAGGCGAGGGGGTACAGTCTGTGGACACGGGTTACACTCCGGGGGAATCAGGCTGGGAGCAGGTGTTACCCCCCCAGCGGTACCTAGACACTGTAAGGGGCACCGCTACTGCTCTTGCCCCTACAAAGTCCTGCGGGTGCACAGCGAGGATCCCGGTAACGCCCACGGACAGTGGCCCTGAACCTGGACCGTCCGGGCCACTGGGACAGCGAGGCGGCCTGCCTCCTGCACCGCCGCTTGGCACTGGTGAAGGCCAGGCGGCATCTGCACCGTCACGGGTGAGTAAGGTAGATCCCCGTCGGCCAGGTCCTCCCCCCTACACCTTGTCCATCACTTCACCAAGCCTACGGAGACTCTCGCGCAGTCCTATGGAACCGTAGGCCTCATGGGAGGCCGCGACTGTCGATGTGGCGGCGTCGAAGACAGACAGAGGCCGCCACAATCACCGGTAAAGGGACAGCATCTCTCCACCAACTACCTTAGATCTTGCCCATCAAGCACTGTCTACTACATCGGTGTTGGTGTCAACCATCTTTAATGGAGGTTAGCCTGACCCTCGCGACGGGGAAATGAATGGACGTCGTTGTGGCAGGGTGCGTGTGGTGCGTGGGTGGCATGAGGTGCGTGGCTGGAGGAGCAGACGGAGGAGAAGGATAAGGAGGGGATTGGGGAAGGACAAGGCGGCACTCACCATGTACCACCTCATCACCGGAATCCTCATGTCTCCTTCGTTCAGACTGTGACCCGAGCCTCATGAACCGGCCCACTTTTACCCCTCTCATGCCCGTGACCAGCGCCACTAACATCACTACGCCCACAATCCTCCCTACCCCTGTCCCACACATTTTCTACTCCTCATCAGGATCATAACTGTAACCTCGCCCTCATAACTTAGTGCTGGACTCTTCCACATGAGGAACCCTGATCACTCGCAACAGGAAGCCCCCCCCCCCTGCGTACTTACCAGTGGTGGTACGCCTTACCACCGTTAACAATACATGAAACTGGAGGAAGGTTCCCATTCATAGCACTTCTTAACACTGCTCTACTGATACCGTAGGATTTAACTTGGCCCAAAATGACAGCGTCACATGGTGCCCCTACAACAGATGACGTCCCCTTCCTTCAACTGGGTACACACATCTGTTGACACCCCACCAACTGCCGATGACACTAGGGTACCCCTCTACGTTGACACCCCACCACAGCTAGTGAAACAGGTATTCTTTAACAGTGGTGGCACCTGACCACCACCACCCAGCCTTGTCGGATCCCTACTACTGGCGGTTCCTTAAGCACCTTACAGCCACTACTGGCATCTGTGAATCCTCACACTGGTGAGGCACTATGTGCTTACCGGCGACTCCTGGTCACGGCCCCCTACCCCATAACACCGATGGCACACCTACTGGGCACTCCTGACCATTGGTGGCAACCCCCTACTACACGAGGCACCTTGGCATCCTACATGACAGGCGGCACCCGTCCTCACTCTTCTTGTTGCAGCTCCTTCCGTCCGGCACAACACTGCATGGTGACGCCAGTGCATCTTCATCATCACCATACAGCGGCCGTCACACGTGAGGCAAGAACATATATACATGTAAACTCTTTCTGCATCACTGAAAAATCTTTCCAGACTGACACTTAACTTCAGTAAACATACAATGATTTACGAATCTCACTGAAAAGTCCGGGGGAATCACAGGCATTGACAAGGTGTCGTTGGCCTTGTTTCGTGTTTTGCCCTGAGTCGAGAGACAGTCTTAACTTTTTTAATAATCACACGTCTAATCGATGACCAGAGAACCTCACTTTTCTAAAGATATTTTACTTTTCTTTTTTCCTACTGTGTCTCCGGCTCCTCACTGGCACGACAAGTTGTATCAGTCAGAGGCGCGAGGTGTGCGAGGCGACCAGCAGCGGCCGCATGAGCCGGGATCGTCCCGCTGCAGGGAGGCCGCCGCCCCGTGGCCTCCACCGCCATACTGAGTCATTCTGGCCGCCACCACCGCCACACAGCCAACCCTCGCCACCCGCTAAAACCGTCCTCTCTCTCTCTCTCTCTCTCTCACACACACACACACACACACACACACCTCGCCTCCCTCCCCGACGCACCTCTGCTTCGCGTGAGTGTGTAACTCTGCTGCTGCTATACCCACCCCTTCCCTCTCCCTCCTTACCACCCCAGCCATCACCTACCTAGCCCCCTCCTCCCGTCTCCAGCATCATAAGTCAAGTATTGTTAAAACAAGAGCGACGTCACCAGTGAGTAAAGGTAAAGAGAGTTTACTGTGATAAATTCTGGCACTCGACGCCCCTGGCATGGTTGGTCCCCCTCCTCCTCCTCCTCCTCCTCTCACCAGCCCACTGGCACTTGTTGAGTTTGTTTCAGTGTGTTTCGTCGGAACCCCTCGCACTCCTCAGCCCAGGACACAAGCTTGAAGGTGCGTATCAACTCACCGTAACGCGGCGGACCACATCGCCAAAGCAAGAGCCTGTGTGTTCCCTGTGAGTGAGTCAGTCCTGTTTGCTGTCATGTTTACGGAAGTAATCACTCAACACACCTGCTTCCTGAAGGATAAGATACTTCCACGGTGGGGGCAGGAGCCACGGAACACATGCGCCGCTGCTGCTGCTCCGTAGGTCGGCAGCTTGGGCCTGGTTTTGATTGATTTGTGCCGGTGTCCCCGGCAAATTTATTGTGCCGCCCATGCTCATCCTGTGAGCGGTAGCGCAAAAGGATTACAGAGGCCACAAAGGGTCTTAGTCAGATCCCAGTGGGTTGATATTACATAGGTTGTTACAGAATTGGTCCATTACATAAGTATCAGTACACACATTACGTAGTCTTCCACATAGTAAGTTTTACCGACAAGATGCAAAAACTGGAGACAAAATGTCAGGTATCTTGTTATCAACAATAAGGTGTTGTGACATTTCTTGCTGGGTCTGTTTAGATCTATCCCTAAAAGGCTCTATTCTTTCACATTCTAAGACACAGTGTTCTGGTTTGTGTCCAAATCTTTGACCACAAACTTAACATTTCATACGATTAACATCTCCAGTTAGGCCAAAGCGCCAATAATACCTAAAGCCTAGCCTTAGTCTGGCAGTTACAACATGTAATTTGCTGATCTTATTACTTTCTCCATATACATGTTTATACTTTACACATTTCACTGTGATGGAAAATGTTTCTACTTGTGCTTATCTGGACTCGTCTTCGTGCTTCAGAGAGCTCTCTTAGTTCCTTCCTCATTAGTCTCTCGAGGCTTCTGACTGACAATGTTATTTTCAACATGTTTACCAAGTGCCAGTCTGACCAAAGCATCAGCTTTGTCATGCTTACGGAGGCCTGTATGAGATGGAATCCATAACGATTCGATTTGAATCCCATGAACAAATAACGTCTCATCTATTACCCCTGAGCTGGATCACAGCATCTGCCCTCCCACTGGCACAGTTGTAAGAACCGTCAATACTGATGCACAAGGCTATGTTATTATCAGTCTGGAGTTTCTGTATATGATCACGAGCACTGGTCTTGACGAAACCATGAAGGTTAGGACTGTAAGTCATTAGTTTCTATGGCTGGATCAGTAGGTGTAGATATGTCGGGAGGGAGTTATCTGCCAGGAAGGCAGGTAATGTTGCTGCTTCCTCATTCTACACAAATCATGTACTTCTAACGCTGTCATCAGACTGGCTGTGACTTCGATCCATTTAGATTCACTTGTGCCAAGGCATATATGGTTCACAAGTTCTTTAGAGATAACATTATCTTAACTAGGCAGAGGTTTGCCTGATCATAAGATCAATTTCCAGTATTGCCCTCAATGCTGGTAATACCAAGTTCTTTCTACATGATGAATTGTCGATTTAGTCTTGGTACACCAGGTGCAGTACGTGGCTCTGAGACCGTAAGGCACTTAAACGAATTAACATAGTCAATGTGCTTTCCACCAATTTTCGTCTGAAATGGTCAGCTCCTACCATTCCCAATTCGTTTACTAACGAGCTTGTTTCTCTGCAGATGATAAAGCTTCATCGGCTGTGTGTATGCAGCAGTTAAGAACGGTTTGTATTTCACGGTATGTTTTGGTATGTACAAGAATATCATCAAAGTAACTACTAGTGATATACATTGGACTTTCTGAAAAATAATTTCGATAATGTACTGAATAGTACATCAAACAAGGTGAGGGCAAAGTATCCAGTGCAGGAGTCGGCCTCCTATATCCATCTCTGCTAACTCGTATCATATAACTCGTTTATTAACAATATCAAATGCAACATTTACGTCAAGCAATGTGGTGTTCGTATGGCGTCTGTCCTCCTGAACTGTGAGGAAAGTAGTGATACAGTTGTGTACACTTTTGCCACGTGTGAGAAACCATTAATATTAGATGACGTATGTTCTCTGATTCTGGGTAGTAGTGTGTTGAGCACCATCCTCTCAGAAGTTCTGCACAGGCAACTCGTCAGGGAGAGATGGGGCGAAATTCATGAGGTCGATTGTGTTTAGGTACTGGTACAATTAAGCTGTTGGTCCATGAGGAGGGTACGTGACCCTTGGCATAACTCATACAGTTTTGATAATGTGTTGCCAGGTACACGTCTTTGAAGTCTAATAATGTCATAAGTGATATCATCCTCCCCCATGGGCACTACCCATGCCCCTGGTAAGGGTGCCATCATACGACACATTATATTCATTATGCTGCCCGAGTATAAATTACGTATGATCGTCCCTTTCTTTGAATTTGTCGTACCAAACATTCCTAGACTTATGTGGCAATGTAACACTAGAAGAACGGGTGAGCACAAGTCCCGCTGTTTCTCCTTCCATCAAAGCACTACAGCAAGACTCAGCCTCCCGGCGGGGGCTCCTCCATGCTACACACAACACACACACCAGCACACAACACTAGATCACTCTACACAAACAACGACTATGCTACACGAGACCCCGTCACCAGACACGTAACATCCCGCTAAACCAACACTATCATCACATCCCAGTCAGCATCATCATCTTCACCGCCACATTCCTGACATTCCATCACCCCCACAGTCACATCCCAGACACCACTACACATTCACCCCCGACCATCACATCCCTACAAACCAGACTCGGAGGGTACTACAACCATGGATGATACGCCATGTATACCATGATAGAAGACACCAGCCGTGATGACGACGGTCACCCACTTTAGCTATCATCTGTACCTACCATACATGAGACCACAAGTGGTGGTCCCCCTCAGAGGAGCTTGTACCACAGTAAAGGAACGCTCTCAGGCCAAGTGATCTCTGAGGGCCAGCCTGCCTGTCCTCCTGTTATGGATACACACTGGGGCACCATGGGGCGCCCCTCACATCCCAGGGACCCTATAAATACCCTCGTCTCCTGCCATGTGCATGACTTTACTGAGGGAGGGGAGCACCGTATGTCCTGAGAGAGCCCCGGCTCCTCAGGTCAAAGTTATGCTCAACCTCCAGTGATCAAGACGAGCGTGTAAAACCCCCACTACATGACAGCTTCCACGTGAGCTGTGACACTTTACATGCGTCAGGTGGAGAGTGATTGACCAGGATAGCCTTCTGTCATGCCTCGTATCTGCTATATCTGACCCTAGATCCTGACCGCTACTGGTGGGGAGCAGCGAGCAACCCAGATATACGACAGGAAAAACACGTACACACTAGCCATCATCACACTTAAGTACGACCTACAACATTCAACTGTAGCCTCTGTAACCATCTTCCACGTCCCTGCTGTACCTTCCCTTGTCCCGTCCTCACCATCCACTTCAAAACAAGGAATACCACAGCCCATACCTTCCATGGCTCAGCCTCGCTCCTCCCCTGGTATCTCCACCTTATCTTAATATTCTACTGTTTCTCAACACATTACTACTTTTTATACAGTTTTTTCTTTAAGCCGCATTCTTTTTTTTATTGACCCACGTACATAACATTCAAAGATGTGTTAAGAAGATACGTTCCCTCTATAACAAAAAAAGGCAACAGACTAAGCACTGATGCGAAGATAATACGAAATGGAATTTATCATTAACTAATTTCACATTTCTATTTGTCAGTTGTGTACATATAATGAATTCCACTGACGGCATGAGTGATGCCTACACATCTAGGGGTCGGTAGAGGCAAGTACAAAGCGTACACCGGGTGTAATACATCAGCACAGGAGGGTGACAGCCGGACCAGAGTGGGCCTAGGGACCCAGATGGATTAACTGGAATTTATGACACGAGAGGTGACGGCAGGAGGCCAACCTACCACCACTCTCAGGCGCCAGGCGCCCTGTGAGGGGGAAGAAGAAAAAAAAAGACTTACGCAAGCTGCACAACCCCAGGAACTTTCCTTCACCGGTGGTGATATCCATCGTAATATGGAATAAATAAAATAATAAGACTGTCAAAAAATTTGACACGGTGTTCCGGTACATACGATTGGCGTAGGTTACTTGGTGAGGACCCACGCCCGGACAGATGAAGTCAAGACTAGAGTGTGAGACAAGACCTGTCCTTGAAGGACGCCCTCCAGTCACTGACACACACACACACACACACACACACACACACACGTATTCCCCGACGTTATGGAGCGGATTAACATAGCGACACTGTCCTACTTTACCGCAAGTACACTTTTCAAGAGTTCCGTTCCTTTACTTTCACAAGAACCTTACAAAAAAAAATACCTTCTTCAGACTAAGGAGCAGAGAGCTTCATAACTGCGTCTATCTGCTTTTGAGGGGAGGAACCTCTGGCCTACCACGACCTGATCCTCCCTGTGGCCCGAGCCTGGCTGTGGTGACCGGCAGGTGGGTGAGGGCACTGCACCACCAGAATAACAAGCGGACTGTGCTCAGCTCCTGGGTCAGAGGGAGTGGAAGACGCGGCCTCTCTCTGCAACACTGGTGAGCAATGACATCACAGCTTATGACAAGCGTCTTGAAACGTTAAGGTAAGACGAAGTGAACTCCTGACTGTTCGTAAAACCCAGGCGAATCACTGCAACAGGTACCGAACCCATGAACTTAACATGGACCTTGAATACGAACAACGTGAGACTAAGTATGTCTTGAGGGTTTCTCCTGGATAGTGGTGGACTCTCCCAGATGAAGTGATACGGAGGAGGTCCAGACTCAACGTCCAGGACAACTGTTAGGTCTGGACGACCTTGTTACAGTCTCGATCTGACCTTCTGCACCCTGCCTTTGTCTGCCTCACTCTGCACCATCAGGAGTATTTCGTAAACGAGGCACAACAGGTGATCCTGTCTGTATACAAGGGAACTCCATATCTTCTCCTCTATATCAATTTACCATTTTCTATTCATTTCATTTTTGCTGGTTAACTTGCGTGACTCACGCATGGCTCTAGGTCTCGACCGACAGACATAAAATCTCCCTAGAGTCAAAGTTTCCTTTCAAAAATAATCAATAATCATGATTTTTTTCTGAGTCAATATTTCCACTTACCACAGCCACTGTAGAGAACAACAACTGTACCACCACGAGAGGGGGAGGACCCGCAGATGGCGTCACTGGCCATCACAACAAAATCATCTCTTACCAAGTGATCTTCCCTCACCACACAGACACACACACCACCTCCACCGCTGGTCTGCTCAGATGACGCATACCTTATCTACGGTTCAGTGAATACAGATGACATATTTATCTATCTTAGGCATCCAGCTTTGCCAAAACTGCTGACACCGATGTCAGTAGACGGAACAAGGTCGACACACACACACACACACACACACACACACACACACACACACACACATACACACACACACACACACACACACACACACACACACACGCACACACACCCTTGCGTAAGGCAGCAGATAAAGGAAATTTAAAATCTCAATCTGTGTCCCGCTGAAGCAAATATTTGCAAAAACCACGAGTGTTCAGACCTGTGAGGCCCAAACACACGAGAGAGAGAGAGAGAGAGAGAGAGAGAGAGAGAGAGAGAGAGAGAGAGAGAGAGAGAGAGAGAGAGAGAGAGAGAGAGAGAGAGAGAGAGAGAGAGAGAGAGAGAGAGAGAGAGAGAGGGGGACCCTTCTATATTACTCAGGAATTTTCGCTTCACAATAGTACTCCTCCACACACACACACACACACACACACACACACACACACACACACACACGCACACACACACACACAGAGGCGATCATTAAACCATTAGAATAGATAATGGGAGGTATTGTACCGTGTAACCCGTACAGTTACTAGTGAACACGGCGTTCCCATGTTGCTCTGTCACACGGGATCATCAGCAACTCGAGACCTGGCCATCATCCACAATGGTTGGGAAAACTGAGGGACGTCATCTCCCACAGCTGTCCACAGTGATTGTAACCAGTGGAGCACTTACGCTCATACATGATGCAACTCACGCTCCTAAACGTTGCCACTCACGCTCCTAAACGTTGCAACTCACGCTCATAAACGTTGCCACTCACACTTCTAAACGTTGCCACTCACGCACATAAACGCTGCCACTCAATGCTCAAAAAATTACGCCATACATGCTCACAAATGCTACGCACAACACAAGAAAAAAAAAAATCAAAGCTTACAAATGCTAATCACGCTCAAAAACAGTGAGCTTGCTCACAAGCACTGTGTTCACCGGCAAATCCATGACGACTTTCCTTCCTTGCAAATCAGCTACAAGTACAAAAAAATACGACCAAAATAATGGCAGCGATCCAACACAACAGATCTTCTCAGTACACGTTGATAAAAGAGCAGTACATGATGACCCTGAGGAGGAACACGCTATGTAAACATGACGAGAGACGGAAGACCACAGCGTGCTGACACTCAGGCATACAAGATGTATAAACATTATCAATGACACGACAAGGATGATCCATGGTGGGGGGGGGAGGTGTATACACAAGAGGGTCATGCAGCGGGGACGACACAGCAGTATACCACGACTTTACCACAAAGGTATATCAAAACCTTAACACAGCAGTGTACTACGATCTTTGCACAGCAGTATACCACAAACTTAACACATGAATATACCACGGTCTTGACACAGGAGCATACCACGACCTTAACACAGGAGTGTACCACGATCTTGACACAGCAGTATACCACGACCTTGACACAGCAGTATACCAAAACCTTAACACTGCAGTAAAACATGACCTTGACACAGCAGTATACTACGGCCTTGACGCAGCAGTATACCAAAACCTTAACACTGCAGTATAACATGACCTTGACACAACAGTACAACACAGCCCTGACACAGCAGTATCCTACGACCTTAATACAGCGACATCCCACAACCATCGTAACACGGCAGCTCCAGAGCCACAGCACAGCGGAAACAAGCTATCAAAACACAGCTTCAGAGAGGTGCCATGACACAGCGCCGTAAGTTAACATGGATACCAAAAGATGAGGCAACACAACGAACACATCGTCGGACAACTCTGTTTTCCCAGCAACACCCCCACCCAGCCACCACCAGCCAACCATGTCCCCAGGCAGACTTCCTCCCTTCTACCACAACTGCTAAATCCATGCCAGGTGCATCAAGGTTCTCTCTGAAGGTGGCGAAGGCCGGCTGAATGCTTCCCATTCTCATTCCCATCACGTCCTAACTCACGCTGACCCCAGAAAGTCATATTCATTACAGACAGCCACCACACATGCCGCATCACTTTCAACATCACGTGAGATCATGATCCAAGACACCCCCTACATCCCCTGAACATGAGCACTATCAGTAAGTCCATAATGTATAGCGTGTAATTAGTAGGCAAATAATCTTCATCAGACACCTTAGTTCACTCAGCTACTCCCACATCAACCTCATCATTACGACGAGAAAGATATAACCTCTCCAACATGATAGGCTCACACCTCTCCAACACGACAGTCCTACACCTCTCCAACATGACAGTCCCACACCTCTCCAACATGATAGTCCCACACCTCTCCAACATGACAGGCCCACACTTCTCCAACATGACAGTCCCACACCTCTCCAACATGCCAGTCCCACACCTCTCCAACATGAAAGACTCACACCTCTCGAACATAACAATCCCACACCTCTCCAGCATGACAGTCCCACACCTCTCCAACATGACAAGCCCACAACTCTCTAACATGACAGGCGCACAATTCTCCAACATGACAGGCCCACACCTCTCTAACATGACAGGCCCCACACCTCTCCAACATGACAGGCTCACACCTCTCCAACATGACAGGCTCACACCTCTCCAACATGACAGGCTCACACCTCTCCAACATGACAGGCTCACACCTCTCCAACATGACAGGCTCACACCTCTCCAACACGTCTCTAACCTCACACTCACAGCGGAAAGAACAATATCCAGACAAGTATCATGATTCTAGTTCTTTCACTGTGTTATACAGACAGGAGATTACAGAATATATTTCAGTTCAATAATTATCATACCAAAAAATATTAATATCTTGCTGTTACAACAACTGTACTTACATACCAAATTTGTTTTATTCTAGAAATATAAAACAAATCTTTAAAATCTGAAAACATGAACAAAAAAAATTAAAGTTTTGGAAAATCATAAAATTTCACAAAATCATATGTATTTCGCAACTACATAAAAATCTGCAAAATTATACAACGAACTGTGACGAGAGGACGTGAGATGGTGGCGAGACCTGGTGGTCATCAGCAGGAGGTGCCGGTGGGGCTGACAACGGAATGGCAACAACAGCACGAACTCGAACCGGCCTCCGCCGCCGCCGCTGCCGCCACCCAAGCCTCCCAGAGGCCAGGCTTTGTTCCCTCTTGCTGGAATCGATCCCGGAACAACCAAGTTGGTATCGACCCACACACACACATACACACACACACAGCTCTTGCCGTGTGGGGGTGGTGGTGGGGGCGCGGCGGCGAGGGGGTGTGCGGGGGATTTAATTTCTGCCCCGCCCTACCGTGCCGAGCCAAAATATAAACAGCAGTTCGCGGGAGACCTTCGCTCACCCTTCCTAATTACCACGAACTGGCAGGCCTGCCCGTCTTGCCGCGCGCTGGTCCCTACGTCCTAAACAGTATTGGATCTGGGAACTGGGTTCCTTACAATGGCAAACGTAAAGAAGCGATCGCCACCACTCATGCGAACAAAGAGACAGACAAACTCAAGTACATTACAAAAAAAGTGACGCACTACAATATATATATATATATATATATATATATATATATATATATATATATATATATATATATATTGCTGATATTCCCGAACTCCACCTGCAAGTGGTAAAACCGCGAGCAGGAAGTCACATTAAGCGAGGATATATCATCGTCAGCGGACGGAGAGGAGCAAGAGCGTCGTCCATGGATTTCCCGCCTAAAAGGAGCCCACCTTAACATGCTCCAGCGTGGGGCGAAGCCTTGAAATTGTTGAAGCCCCAGAACATGCTTGAGTTCCGTTCCTACTTAACATGAGGCAGATGAAATGTAAACATTCACCTTTTGTTAGCATTAATCTTGCAGAGACTGGCTTCTCAGCCCCGATGGCTGGCAGAAGAGCAAGCGCGTCCAAATCAATATTGAATTACCAACAAAAATCATATGTATATATATATATATATATATATATATATATATATATATATATATATATATATATATATATATATAATCAATCTGTTTTAACGAGGTAGCATCAGGAACCAACAACTGAGCCGTGCAGGGTAATTCCCTCTTACCTCCCTACTCTGTTTCTACATCTGGAGGGAAAAATTCAGGAGGGGAGACTTTCGAGCCCTTAGCTCCCAACCCGCCCCTCTTAGTCGCATTTTAATACGCGCTTGAGATTAAATACGTAGGATTTTCTTCACTTTCATATATATATATATATATATATATATATATATATATATATATATATATATATATATATTGGTTTTTGCATCCGGTGTTATGAGTTTTAGGGACCTATCTATCCAACCCGTTTTCTTTCACACATCTGAACAACATCTATTTCTGTCTCTTCATTCACTATCCTTCCATCAGTTTGGTCCACTCTCGTACCACCTTCTTGTTTATGAATTCACACCGTCACGTATTCTCTGATTCACTCCGGCTTAGTTCCTTGATGAAGTGGTCTCCGGGTAAAGTGCTGACCGTTCCAGAAGCGGCAGAGATCTACGCCGTTGTATCAGCCCTGCAACCTGGAATGGTATCACCAAAGCTTCTCTCTTCCTTCATTTTTCCCGACGTTATCAACACGTCTTCTTTCACTCTTCCAGCGATGTCATCTTGGCTCCCATCTTGCTCTGCGTCTCCCCATTGTTTACTCTCCCTACGAAAGGCCTTCCCAGCAGCCACAGTCTGCACTCCAAACAGGAGCAGGGAAATGATGAGACTCCCTCGGAGCCAGAAGGTTCTTTTTAACTCCTTTGCATCCCATGACGATGATACAATCTCGCCGAACGTGTTTTCTCGCTCGGGTTGAATCACTTGTAGGAGGAGTCCGGTAACATCAGAGAGAGAGAGAGAGAAAGAGAGAGAGAAATAATGTTGCGGGATGGCTAGAAAAACCGGTCAATACGGAGTTAAATGTTGAGACAAAACTCAGACCGGACACACCACACTGCCCGGATGGATATTGATTGTGAGGGGGAAGGAGGAGGGCGGGGGGAGGCGGCAAGGAACGACTAGTACGCGGGAGACGACCGGTCAGCCGGCCGAGGTCGTGGCACAACGACTCCACGACCTCAAGTGAACGACTGCAATGTTCCGCCCGAGGTAATGGGCGACATAAGGTATTACAGGGGAGGATGTTACGAGTGTGTGAGGGAGGGTCTGGGGTGTCGTACGGTATTACTGAGTAACCTGTCAAAGAGTGTGTGAGGGAGAGAGTGGCTGTCACTGCGCGTGAGGGAGACAGCTGTTATGAGTGTGAGGCTGACAAAAGAACAGACTGAGGATGCTACCACGAGTGTGTGAGGGAGTGTGTGGCTATCATTAGGCGCCACAGACAAAGATGGCATGAGTGTGTGTGGCTGTCATATGACGCCACAGGGACAGCTGTCATATGACGCCACAGGGGCAGCTGTCATATGACGCCACAGGGGTAGCTGTCATATGACGCCACAGGGACAGCTGTCATAAATGCGTGGTGGGCATACGGTATTACAGGGGTTACTGTCATGAGTTTGAGGCTTTCGCAAGATATTACATGTGTGTGTGTGTGTGTGTGTGTGTGTGTGTGTGTGTGTGTGTGTGTGTGTGTGTGTAAAACGTCGTGGGGCAGTAATGTTACCGATCACCATTTCCTGGATGTTGGTTAATATTATGGCCAAGATATTCTTGGCTCTCGCTGCCTCCGGTAGTTCCTGGCTTGAGGCACAGTTGCTGTAGAAACAGAAAATAACTTCTAGCGAGATGGTTCACTTACACAGCTTCAAGACAATGTTCTGGCATCATTTCCCGATAGTATCCACCTTAGGCACTCCTAAACTGAAAGATTTAAAAAAGAAAATACTTGGGATCTAATCCCCCAGAAGTTGAGTGCAAGTTGTAAATGCTCTTTAAACTTGGGTTCTATCCATCTGGCCAGTTTTCAGATTCCAAATGTTTGTTGTCAAGAGAAAGGGGAACCCATCTACTACGGTGTTCCGGTGGCGATCAACTCCACATTAACGAAGGCTAAGAGTTCGGTGGAATAAGCGAGTCTTTTACGTACACCTCCAACTCCACCTGCTGTCCGTGAGGCTCCGGCACACCTACTGGGGGCTGTGCGTCCGTGGCTCACTGTCACAGCTGACCTTCGCAGGAGATGTGAAAGTTGCAAACGACATGTTTTATTAGCGGGTTAACTGAAGAATATGATTCCCTTCACCGTCTCAGTGTCATAGGTTTGGCGAACATGAAAGGACGAGACGCAATGACTTCTGGACTGAAGTCTGATGCCTGGCCAGCATCTCCTGGTCTGCTGTCTTTATGGCGAGTCACGCAGAGGAACACATTATTCACCTTGATCATAATGTTGGCTTCTGTGTCCCTCACACAGTGGACCACAACACTCTAATCGAACGATCCCGATTTACCTCCCACTGTTCCTTCAACAGCCATTCTATTCATCTGTGACAAAGAAGGGCAAGTCGCCTGTGGCTGCATCATACGGGGATGGTCATGACTGACCGGCTTTGAGTCTTGACGTCCATGTCTTTCACTTGATAATGAACACATTCTTTGCCGCAACGAATCTGTCTATACACGTGAGGGTTGACGAATCTATATTGATCCTTCATCTCAAGCTTTCTTCCCTCAGCACGATGACACGCATCAACGGAGTGTGAGAGGACACCTTCTGTCCCCTTGTATCATCCTCCTGCCTCGCTCCTCCACACAGACGGATGCCGTTCACCAAAACACTCCACTATTACGAGTAACATACAGTACGCAGACGTGGTGTATCAATGCCGATTTTCGTTTCTCTTTCCATTTTCAATCAGTGGCATTATATCCACGGAACAATTTTATCCCGGGTCTACGGTCCCCCACTCCAAATTTCAATCACCGTTTGATTGACTCTTTCAATGCCTCTTTTTTTCTGACCTCTTTTTTTTTTTTTTTCAAGCCTTGTTTCCAATGGGGTTCTTGATCTAAAAGGATGGGATTCTCCAAACAAATCTGAACGATCTCATTCATCTCTTGTGTGACTGCCGGAGCTTTTCTTTTATTTTTCCAGCTTTGCATTCACGGGCGGCAAGGTGACCCTTCTGTGACGTAACAGCCGGGGAACTGTTGGTGATAGTGACGGATCTCATTACCATAGGATTCTTTCTCTTGCAACCTCAATACATGCCATGGATCCTTACCCTTTTGAATACCAGCGTAGTACGATCCTTGAGCACGAAGGCACGACCATCCTCCCTGAGCACAACAGTTCGACCCTTAAGCACGAAGGCACGACCACCCTCCCTGAGCACAACAGTTCGACCCTTGAGCACGATGGTACGATCTCTGAAGTGCAACGACGAGAAGCACAAGTGTGACCCACTGAACTTGGCCCTTGATGGGTCAGGTTAAAAGTCATGCCATCACACCCAAGGGTCGTGCCATCGCACTCAATAGGTTAAGAACACTGGACGACTTTATCTTCAGTCCAGGAGCAACACAGTGTTACACTATATCTTGTTTACATACCCGAGATGCAACGGTGTCTTGTGTGGAGTTCCAAACGTTTCTGACTCGCGGGGAAGGAGTTCTGGTGTTGGACGACGACTGAAGTGAGAGATGTTTGAGGGTACTTGTGTTATAAGACTCAAGGAATAAGTGTAAGTACATTACGAGCAGGAGGACGTTGGGTTTAATAGGGAAAGCGCACATACAGAATACAGGGGCGAGGGAGCAGATACTGTGTATAACACAAGTACGTGGGAATGCAGGGGAAGGAGAGATAACAGGAGACCAGATGGTTCAAAAAACGAGTTATCAGCTGACTTGACTTAAAAAGAGGAAGAAAGAGAACAGCACAGCTAAAAGGCGCCTCACTACCCACCTCTCCCCCTCGGCTCATTTGCCGACAGGAAAACAAGAGGAAAAATGAAAAAAAAAAAAAAAAGAAGCCAAGTTAGTGTGAGGGAGAGTGTAGCTGCCGTCTGGCTGTCATAATTGAGGGCAGTTTATGAGGAGGGGGCCACATGCCCTCACCCTACAGAGAGGACGGCGTAGGTCAGCAGGATGTGTGCCAGAGGAAGCGGTACTGAGTGCCCATTAGAGACGGTGTCATAGCTAGCGCGCGGCGTGATGGACTGCCTTAAACACAACACACTCTCCCCTTCTCTCTCTATACCCCTCAACCGCTTTGTATACCGCTATACATATAAATGCATATACATACTTATTACTGGGTCTCTCTATATGGAGGAGTCTCTCCTTACGTGGAGACACTTGGATGTGACTACAAGTGTTTCTCGACGACTGTATAGGTCAAGTGCTTAGACATATCTGCGTATTAGAATGTTTATCGTATTTGTGTGTGGCTGTTTGTCTGTATGACTGTAAGGATCACTGGATCAATAGGATTGTAATTACGACTGTGAGGATCACTGGATCAATAGGATTGTAATTACTTTTTTAGCTGCATGTGTGATTATGCCTGGTTGTGAAAATCTAATATATATATATATATATATATATATATATATATATATATATATATATATATATATATATATATATATATATATATAACACACCAGGACCTCTTTTTATGGGGTTACCACAACTTCAAGGCTGCGTTCCAATTAGGAGCAGAAGATGGCGGACTCCTTTAAAGCGAGAAGTTCCACGACGAGACTGTTCTCCCGGGTAGACACAGACGATGCTACCACCTGACCGATGTGACTCCTCACTCACTGTTTACACTCATACCGTCCAGGAACTCCTCGCTTCGAGGCAGTCCACCATCTGCTCATGACTGACACCTGATCATGAACCTCAAGACTTTTTTGCTTTATCATTTATTCTTTATTTATCCTAATTTCAGTTATTGATTTACTTAATCATTTATAATTTTGGAAGGGTTCTGTATCTTAAAGAGAGATATTCTACGAACCCCAGGCGTCGGACTCATCCTGATGAACTCCTGGGGCAACAGTGCTCCCACCAGGAGGGAGACTTGGTACATCCCCCGTAAAAACATTACCTGAAGTGATGAGCAACATGGCACCCCGAGTGCGGACTGTGGTAAGTACACACTGTGGGACCCTAAGGCCAACGTGCTGTGTGGTGACATCATGACAACAGAAACTTTCATCAATGATTTTGAGATACATGTTTCTATCGTCTATATACATGTACGCCAAGTCTGGCTACTTGTGAGAACTCTCTGGTCATCAGTGATGGGTTTCTTTTCTGCCTTCCTCGGGACAAACACTGCTTTGGTGGCCGGAATGCATCCAGCTGTGCTGAACGGACAGCAGACGTTATCCTGGCCCTTCTACTAGTCATCGCTTGATCGTTCCTCCCTCAATGCCTGTTGCACTAAGGACGGAGCATATCATAAAACTCTCCTCTTCCCCTGAAACCTAGTCTAGTCTCATCTCTGATTGCACTCACTGCAAAGCTGTTCTTAGTGAAGTCAAGCACACCTTCATGACAAGATGTGCTGATATGACTCTTTACTGACAAATCCTTCTGGTCCATAACCAGAAGTATCTCTAATAACTTGTCTAATTCAGCCTTTCCTCCTCTCTTCCCACTTGATCAAACTACTTCTAAGTCTCGAACTGATAAAATTGTTCATTTTGTTACCATACTGATCTCGATGGTTGCGGATCTCCCCTTCCTTCTGAATGTACGCTACCTCCTGTATTTTCTTCAAGCAGGGTCTTCCGTATACCTTCCCATCTTCAAGTGGGAAAGGCGTATGGCCCAAATAGCATACCCCCATATGTCCTCAGCGTGTATACCTATGGGCCAGCTCGGATCCTTGCTTGTTTATTTCGTCTATATTTAAAAACTTCCGACTTTTCCTTCGACCTGGAAGCATATCTAAGTGCATCCCATTCCTTCCAACAGAGATTCTTCTAACCCTTCTGACCACTACTCTCACTTCTGCTATGTCTTAAGTCTCCGAAACTCTCATAACTTTCACTTATTTTACGCATAAAGAGTCTCATTCCATTATATCTAGTCGTGCAAGGAGTTGTAAATTCGCTACTTAGGTCCCTTCGTTGGCTAAGGACGGCGGTAAGCCAGACTGGTGGCCAGAGACTGTACCCCACCAGTCTGCTCCCACCCTGGACAGAGACTGTACCCCACCAGTCTCTCTCTCTCTCTCTCTCTCTCTCTCTCTCTCTCTCTCTCTCTCTCTTTCCCCTGGCCAGAGACTATACCTCATCAGTCGGTAGAGTCGAGCCAGACGGCTTCCCCCTGGCCATCACACGCGGCCTGCGACATCTATCAAAAGATTACCGCCTCAATTTGTGAGTGTCACGACCCAGCCTGGCTGAGGGAGGGAGGGAGAGGTGCCCCTAGAATAAGGGAGGGAGGAAGGAAAACCCCCAGACTCTCTTCTACCTCCTCCCTCCCTCTTACTCCATGTCATACCCACCCTCCTGTACACTAGCCTCCCTGGCTCCCAGTTGCCTCCCCTGCCTCCCTTGGTTTCCTGCTGCCTCTCCTGCCTCCCTGCGCACCTGTACTCCCCCCAGTCACTCTCTACCTTATACCCTCACCATTTACATTCGATACTTTCCACTAATCACCTTACAAATGCACTACCAATATTACTTCTTATTTCATCATGTCGCAAAGGCTAATGAGCCAACATGTGTGAATTACCCCACAAAAAAATTACTCTTACACAATAACTCAACACAGGCAGGGTGCGACGACACTAAGAACAACACATGTAAAGATGTAGCGTCAGCGTTGACGAACGTAATGTTGTGTTGCGTCAGGTAGCGCACTGCACAATGATGCATTACCCAACAGCTATGCAGTGTCGACACAATCATTACGTATCACCCAGTACAAAGACAACAGTTAGAGAGAGAGAGAGAGAGAGAGAGAGAGAGAGAGAGAGAGAGAGAGAGAGAGAGAGAGAGAGAGAGAGAGAGAAGTTCTTTGACAATGAGATATTTCTGTGATACAATTACAGTAAAATGAAGAACCTCCCTCCACACAAGTCTCTCTACCCTCCTCCTCCTACACATCACTAACCTTGTGTTGCTTGTGGGGGCTCATCTCTATCCCCCTACACAAGCTTGGACGGACTGTTCCTCCCCTGATCAGTATGGGTGCCTGGCGCCGCGGCCAGCAGGTCTACTTACCCTTGACGCCCTAATCCACTACACCCTCCCTACTAAATGCCTCTCTACATTCTGCTACACTTTGGCCGCTACATCTACCTCTCTACACCTTCGCTCCGACACATGGCCCTTCTACAGCTTCCATCTGACACCTGCCCTTCCACAAGTTCGTTCCATTTACCCATTATAAGCTCTACCATGATCGTCCCATATCTTCCCCCACTTCAGTTTCCTATCCAATCCCCTCCTATCCCCTACACCCGTCCCTCTACACCTGCAGGTACATACTCGCCCAACACCCATCCTTCTATAATCCCCCCCCCCCACTACACCCACCACTCATCCCTTTATAATCTCCTTCCTACACCCAGCCATTTAAACCTTCCCTTTAACACCTGCTGCCGTACATCCTCCTCCCTACGCCTACCCTTCTGCACCCTCCTTCCTACATCCGCTCTTTTATATCCTCGTACAACTGCTCTCTACATCCTCCTCCTACATTCGGGACTCCTTGTTCGTCACAGCCTGCATCACTAACACACTCCACGAACACATGTTCCTCCTGCAAAGAGTCGAGTCACTGTGTGTGTGTGTGTGTGTGTGTGGGGCTGACCCCGCCCGCCGGGCCTCGAGAACACCTGGGGGGAGATGTACACACTCTTGTACATTACTACGTGTGTCCGTGGTCTTCCGTCCTGCAGCACACGGCTCCTCAGCTTCGGATGGGCTGGGGTTAGACGAAGTGGTAAACACACTGCCGTGAAATGTCCGTGCGTGTGTATGTGTGACATGCTGGAGTGGACACCGGCGAGGTGAAGTGGTGGCGAGCTGTTGACGGAACTCCAGACGCGACGTGATGGAGAATGGGAAGGAGGTGGGTGGTATGGGAGGGGAGTATATGGAGAGGGAGGGAGGGCCGAGGGGGGGAGACGTGTAACAAGTGGGCCTGACGCCGTAACAAACGAATGGGACACTTCCGACCGCGGTCACTGGCCCACCGCCACTAACTGCCTACTGCAATGCCATCTGACACCTGAACCTACCCCCCCACCCACTATGTGAACCCACCTCCTCAACCAGCTGAACCTACCTCCCCCGACTATCTGAACCCACCTCCTCAACCATGTGAACCTACTACCCCCGCTATCTGAACCCACCTCCTCAACCATGTGAACCTACTACCCCCACTATCTGAACCCACCTCCTCAACAACCTGAACCTACTTCCCCCACCACCTAAACCTACCTTCCCCCACTATCTGAACCCACCTTAACCATCGGAACCTACCTCCCCCTGGTGAACCTATCTCCTAACCACCTTACCCCCTTGGTCACAACCACAACCCTACTGTAACAACATCAACTCTCAACGTCACAACAAAAAAAAATAAATCATAAGAAAAAAAAAAAAAAGACACTCGTCAGGCGTGGGAATCATCTTCCCCAGTAAACTAAGTTTCATAACAAATTAAATTCCATTTACACGACCCAGCAACACAGCTGACGGCAAAAAAAAATGAGTCTCATATGAGCCAGCCTGACACCGCCACACCAGCAGCAGCCACAGTCACACCTCACCGCCCGACCCACCAACTCAAAACAATTGGCGAATATAGAAAAAAAAAAAAGTTAAATACAAAACCCAGAGCTGAGCAGAAATCTACGTGCGTGGGAGAGACTTTATATAAACTGGGAGAGACTGTGTAAACTACCTGAGAGAGACTTTATAAACTGCCTGGAGGGGCTATATAAACTGTCGGGAAGGGAGGGACTATATAAACTGCAAGGGAAAGACTTTACATGCTTCATGGGAGAAACTGTAGAAGTTGCCTGAGAAGGCCTATACAATATGCCTAGAAGCGACTGTATAAACTTCTTGCAATGGACAACGCAGACCTGAGACAAGGAACTTGTATCTATACCGTGATACCTTGCATGGTGTTACAAATATCTTCATCGCTTCAAGAAGGTGTTCAAGATTGTACTACTGGTGGTTATAACTTTACTCTCGACAGCCTTAATGACCTTGGCAGTCGTTAGCCTAAGACCCACCCACCCAACCAACCAACCTGACTCAAGAAAAACGTTTACTTGAAATAGAAGCAACAGAACAGTTGAGGGTGTGCTTATCTTCACGCGGTTATGGAGGGAAGATACAACTTCGGGAGAATATCCAGTACGATTTCTTGGTACATTGTATGAAGTCATGCATCACATTTGGCTGTGTGTACACTATATACATTGTGGCCGTCTATATTTCGCTTGTCCTTCCTCTCGACCTTGGCATTCCGTCACGCAAAGTCTTCTTACATGTTAGAGTCGTGTCAATTAATCCCAGGTGTGAGCAACTTCCACCATCACATACAGACCTCCATTAACGTCCCAGCATGTGTGGCGCCGACACAGCCATCCACTTGGGCCATGCTTGAGCACGTTGCAAAAGTGGGGCAGTTTACATGTCATATACCTCACGCAAGTACGACGTTTTACTGTGGCTCATCAAAGACACACCTTTCTGACGACAGTAAGGTTTTCTCCGTCTATTATCTTAATGCTCACAGGTTAGTTGGTCGGTTAGGAGCTTTTAGGCCTATCAACTGCCACGGTCATTGGGAGAATTTAGGCCTATCAACTGCCAGAGTCATTAAGGTCGTCAACCATCAACCGAATCATCTTCAAAGCCTTCTTCAGGAGCTGAAGATAATTCTAAGCCCACATACACTCTCGCTATGCATGTGCTCCATGAACACAGGCATGTTAGGACAGACAGGTCCATGTCCATAATCAGAATCTAAAGTCATTCATGTCTCATACGAGCCGGGTGTTCACACCGCCATGAGTGAGTAAAACAGATGACAACTGTTACCAGATGGAAATGTTCCTAACTGTCCAGGTTACGTGGATCTCCTGCAGGTGTGTGTGTGTGTGTGTGTGTGTGTGTGTGTGTGTGTGTGTGTGTGTGGTGAGAGGGTGATGCTGGACCCACAAGGAAGGTACTATATGTGGTTTGGCTGTCGTCACCACTGCTGCCATCATCACCACCACTAACCTCACCACTGCCACCATCACCAGAGGCTGCCGCACAGCCACAAACCCACACGCACACAGACCTCAGGCAGGCCACAGATGGTGACCAGGATGCTTGTGCCGACACACCAAGTTGGTAATGATGAGGCTGGTGACCATGATGTGGCCTGGTGACCATGATGTGGCCTGGTGACCATGATGTGGCCTGGTGACCATGATACTGGTGCTGACACCATGGTGCGGCCTGGTGACCGTGGTGTGACCTGGTGACCCCCAACATCCACGTCCAATCACCTCCTCTGCCTCTGGTGGCCGCGCGGGTCACGTCTCTCCCGACGCCAGGTGCAGGACCCTAACCTACCCTCTGGTGCACTCCACACTACACCCTCCCCCCCAACCAACTTCCAACCTTCATCATTAACAAATTTCGAAGGCGATGCGAACAGCTCAGACAGCACAAAAAGTGGAACGTTAATAAAAACTAAAAAAGAAAAAATAAACACCATTGTTTTGACAAGCTATACGATAACAGTCAGACGCCAGTCCTCTGATATCCCGGAGGAAATACTCGTGATAGAATCAGGACAGAGAAGACCCGCTGAGGGCAAGATGAGAGACCCCGCGAGTTCAGAACTCCCTCCCCGTGTGATCACACACAGCTTAACTAACACGGTCGCCGACGACCCGCGTTACACCTGGTCGATCATCATGTTACCGACTCCTATCGCATGATGCTCATGATATAACTCACCCCCCCTTTTTTTTTTTGATCAATTATCTCTCACCGAGTCAAGCTAGGAGGACCGAGCGTCAAGGCAGGCCACGCTCCACATCCTGACCCCCTTGGTCGTGGTCTACACTCGGCGAGAGGTGTTTCAAGATTATACTATCGCCACCACGTCCATCACTACGCGAGCCATCTCTAGTAAACCTCCTCCATCTAGCCTCCCTCTTCATACACCTGCACTAAGTACCTCCTCCATCTAGCCTCCCTCTTCATACACCTGCACTAAGTACCTCCTCCATCTAGCCTCCCTCTTCATACACCTGCACTAAGTACCTCCTCCATCTAGCCTCCCTCTTCATACACCTACACTAAGTACCTCCTCCATCTAGCCTCCCTCTTCATACACCTGCACTAAGTACCTCCTCCATCTAGCCTCCCTCTCCACACACCTGCACTCAGTACCTACTCCTAACATGACCAGAAAACACCTGCATTGTACACTTCCAGCTCACAGGTCCCTGAGAGAAAGCTAGTGCCTGAGTGATGCTAGGATAGCGCAGGGGGCGGCAGACACCAGCTGCTGGGGTGGTGTGGTGGGCACCAGCTGCAGGGGTGGTGTGGTGGGCACCAGCTGCTAAGGGTTAGGTCACACAACACCAGTTTGGGGATCAAGCTTCACGTCTCACACACACTGTTTGGTAACCCAACACGCTGGACTCGGTCGCCTGCTTCCATCACCAGTGTTGCCAGATTCTATTACTTTTGTCCCCCTTCCCGCGTCTAACCCCATCATCAGTGTTGTCAGATTGCATCTCTGTTGCCCCTACGCCTGCCTGCCTCCATCACCAAGGTTGTCAGACTCCATCCTTGTTGTCCTGACAGCCTCCATCACGACTGTTGTCAAGAGTCCATCCCTGGCTCCGTTACCCCTGCTCTCTGCCACCCTCTGCCATCTCTTTTCGAGAGGTCCCCTCCCTGTGCAACGTCGGATATCAGTTACTTCTAAGAGCCACTGACCAATACCTAGACCACAGAGGGGAAGGTAAAACCTGCCCTGGTGCAAACTACTGTCGTGGCCCGTTCACGTCCACGAGACATGAACTGAAAACTCGCCTTGAAAAAGACGACCGACTCGATCGTCCAAACCTTCCGGACAACTGGAGGGAAACCCAATGATGACGCTCTCTCAAGACACTACATCCTCTGTGTGCTGATATCTTCTTTCAGAGAGATGAAAATGCGGAGTTAGTAAGTATGCAGTGATCTTCCAGAGCCGGCAATGACGCTGTATAGGATCTGAAATATTGGAGACGGCTGAAAAAAGCCCCGAGGTTGCCCTGTACGTAGAGGTGTAACATAATTTGCATTCGGTACATACGTGGAAGGCGTGGTTCCCAACCTCCACTTAAAAATCAGCTCCCTACTGGCACGACGGGCATGGAGAGACTGTAAAATATCACACCAATATTGCGCAGAGTACAATAAAGCAAACTGAACATCCGGGATCCAAGACTGTTTAACACATTGCCTTGCAGCCACTAAAAACACTATGGGCTGTACAGTGGAGTAATTCAAGAAGGCCCAGGATAAGTGTTTACAAAGTGTACCAGACGAGGCAGGTTGTGGTGGCTACGTGGGCCTGCGGACAGTGGCCTTCAACAGCCAGCCTGACCCACCAACGAGGCAACACAGCTTGCCTCAGACCTAACATGGGGGAAAGATAACCTCCAAAACCATAGTAAGGTATACGTAAGGTGACGCCAAGTGAGCACACACGGTTGACACGGCCTTTAACATCACCCGGCACAGCCGTGTGCACTAGAGCCCACATGACTTCGCAGTCGTGGGCTGTGCCCCACCTGCGCACCAGCTTCACCTCCAGGGAGTTCACACATTATACTGGGATGCACAAGCAAACACCAGTATATATATATATATATATATATATATATATATATATATATATATATATATATATATATATATATATATATATATATCAACTGACTCTTATATTTCTTTCTTGTATCTCCCTGATGTGATTATTACATGAAAAAGCACTTGGGAACTTATCGTGTTTCAATTCCTCGTGGACTCATAATCTATCTACCTATATATATATATATATATATATATATATATATATATATATATATATATATATATATATATATATATATATATATAGCTTTAATCACATTATTTTCTAAGCCTCGAAAATGACATTGTGACTCCACCCTACCGACCTTCTATCAGGAAACATTTAGTATAAAGTCAATCGATCCACAATCGAGAATATGTGAAACAAGACACCACCTTAAGACAGCTGTGGGACTGCCCGTCAACAATGACCTCCACGAAGGAGCGCATCTTATACTTCTGCTTCAACGACGGAGCGTATCCTTTACTTCCATGTCCTTCACCATTCTGTGAACTTCTACCCACACACACACACACACACACACACACAGTCCTGGCCAGCCTATGTGCCTCTAGTGGTGGGAACACGGTGGACAGTATGCAGCTGACACCCACCCAACGACCCCCCCTCCCCCCCCCCACACACACCTCCTTCCTATAACAAGCCAGACATTAAAACCCGCTGGTGTGGACTGTCATGTACCGCCACACTACACACTTGGGAACTGTTTATATCTGGAGAAACCCTGCCCTATTCTTGCCTCATGCCGCGCTCAGCATCACGTTTCCACTGTTCCCAGTCCACCATAATATCATGTCTCTGTATACGACCACAAAGTTATCATAAACAATATACAGTATTGTTTGCTCACATAGTCTTTGTAGAGTACAATCACTTCCTAACATACTTCGTATAATATATATATATATATATATATATATATATATATATATATATATATATATATATATATATATATATATATATAGTGAGAGAGAGAGAGAGAGAGAGAGAGAGAGAGAGAGAGAGAGAGAGAGAGAGAGAGAGAGAGAGAGAGAGAGAGGGGCTCGCCGTCCTGCTACGCCGCGCCACTCCGCTAGTAGTGATACGCCCTCCCTCCCGAGTCGGTCTGGCCATCACCAGCAGACCTGCAGCTGGCGGGGCGGGGTGTGAGGTGCCGGGGCCCACACACGGTACGCTCATCACCCCGAACCAACCAGGTGCTACCCCGCACCTATACCACACCTACCACACTCTGACGACACTATACCCCACACCACCCTGCGCACCACACTCTACACTATACCATCCATCACCGCACCCATCACACTCTGGCAACACTACACCACACCTACCACAATACACTATAACTCTGCCTCATCAAAATCTGTCAACACTACACCGCGCACCTACAACACTAGCCTATATCACCATATTCTACCTACACTACACCTCGCACCATCACACCCATCACACTCCACTATACCTACGGAGAAACCATAACCACTGAACATAATCTCCCACAAACCATGGCCACTGAACATAATCTCCCACAAACCATGGCCACTGAACATAATCTCCCACAAACCATGGCCACTGAACATAATCTCCCACAAACCATGACCACTGAACATAATCTCCCACAAACCATGACCATTGAACATAATCTCCCACAAACCATGACCACTGAACATAATCTCCCACAAACCATGACCACTGAACATAATCTCCCACAAACCATGACCACTGAACATAATCTCCCACAAACCATGGCCACTGAACATAATCTCCCACAAACCATGACCACTGAACATAATCTCCCACAAACCATGACCACTGAACATAATCTCCCACAAACCATGACCACTGAACATAATCTCCCACAAACCATGACCACTGAACATAATCTCCCACAAACCATAACCACTGAACATAATCTCCCACAAACCATAACCATTGAACATAATCTCCCACAAACCATGACCATTGAACATAATCTCCCACAAACCATGACCACTGAACATAATCTCCCACAAACCATGACCACTGAACATAATCTCCCACAAACCATGGCCACTGAACATAATCTCCCACAAACCATGACCACTGAACATAATCTCCCACAAACCATGGCCACTGAACATAATCTCCCACAAACCATGGCCACTGAACATAATCTCCCACAAACCATGGCCACTGAACATAATCTCCCACAAACCATGACCACTGAACATAATCTCCCACAAACCATGACCACTGAACATAATCTCCCACAAACCATGACCACTGAACATAATCTCCCACAAACCATGACCACTGAACATAATCTCCCACAAACCATGACCACTGAACATAATCTCCCACAAACCATGACCACTGAACATAATCTCCCACAAACCATATGTACAGATAGTTCCCTGCAACAAACCACTGATACCTCTGGTCGCGTTAAGGCTGGAACACGTACTCACGGCTTTTACGATATCTTAGGACTCAAGGTCGATAACTGGTAATCCACGCTTCAACCAAGATTATCTGGTATCCTTATGACCCTTAAATCTGTATATATAAAAAAGTGACAGTCACACTGTAAGGATTCTCTCTCATCATTAAAGTGCGTTTAAACTCGCTTGCGTCTGAAGCACAACACACAAGTTATACCCAAGACACTCATGCTGCGCTTAGAGCCCCCTTTCTCCAGGTTTTATCCCACACTGGGCTCAGAACGTATGATGAAGCTGACGAACCTACTGAAACCTATGCCTTGAAGGATGACAATGATTACAGCCTGGGTCTACCTGCGAGTAGCCTTTAAAACCATCATTCCGAAAGAACAGCAAAAACTGAAGTGAACACAAGCAGATCCGTCAACCACCATAACATCGTGGAAAAAGAAATATATATATTATGATATGATTCCATCAATAGGTTCAGTAGATACATATTGTCGTACGAGTTGTTTACTTCTCCTGTTGAAAATGAAGACCAAATGTAAACTTTGCCAACAAATCTACTGTCAAACCCTGCAACAATATATATTTGACTGTTGTAAATTCAGTGAACTTACAGATTTTTCTGACCAAGCATATTGCAAGATATGTGTGAGCATTTGATCCATAACAATGTTCTACCTCTCATATCTTGATACGTAATCTAATCACTGTTGTCCAACTGTTGCAAACTTCACTTACCATGTAAACTGCCGAATAATTCACTAAAGTGCCAAAACCACGTTAACATCTTTTTTCTATGTAACCAATATCGTATTTCAATCGTTGTGGCCCAGTCCCTGAACCTTTTGTGCACTCTGAATCCTCTTTTGCGCCACCGCCCACGGGATAGGTAGCAGTGCACAATAAACTAATAGTTTTCGCAGCTAAAATCGAAATCAATCATCATACCTTGTATTACCACAACCACCACACCACACCACCTGCAGCCCGTGAACTGGAGGCCGGCTGCATGTAGTCTTCGACTCCCATCACCAACATCATGTCACTTCCTATCACTCCTATTTTCGTTCCACTTCCTATCACTACCACTACCATGCCACTTCCCATCCTTACCATTACTAGCCCACTTCCCATCACTACCATTATCAGTCTACTCCCCTTTCACCATCATTTCCATGCCACCTCCCAACACCACCTCTACCATGCCACGTCCCATCACCACCTCTACCATGCCACTTCTCATCACCACCATTACCAGTACACTTCCCTTTTCATCATTAATCTACCACTTCCCATCACCCCCCTGCTGGCAAACACCTGGCCATCTCATTCCTCTGGGCGATTGTCCAAAGCTCAGCTAACTGTACCAGCACCAAGCCAGCCAGCCAGTATATACAACACACCAAACGTTTTGAAATTCAACTATCATTCTCGAGTGACGATATAAATATCACATAATGTGACGACTTCCTGTGGTCACGAAGTCACTGTCATTACCCAACACTGCCAGTTACAACAGAACTAGCTTGGTGTGTCTGGCACAACCCCAGGCGTTCCTGCTGTAACCTTAAACACTTCGGCTCCGGCAACAAAAGCTTGAATGTAAACAATGCGTGGGTCTAGTCCCTCAGTCAGGTATGTCCCTCAGGTGGGTCACAGGTATGTGACACATTTGCGGGGGCAGCACAGACTGGAGGGAGCGGCCCCATGAGGGTTTTAATAAAAACCAGTTGTCAAAGTGTCTATGTACACTTAAAATTTTAGCATCGAAAAAAAAAATAATAATAATAATCTGTCAGCGTTCACACAACCCATTAGAGCAGCTCTGATTGAAAATAAACTTGAAACTACGCTGTGCGACAGGCATTTATTTCTGTGATGCTAATGCTCCACCTTGTTTCCCTGGGAGGCTATTACTTCCATCGTCATAACAGACGAACTAATGGAATGAAAAGAGACAGACCAGTTCCAAATGAAAAAAAATAAAAAAATTCAGAAAGAACATTCTGAGTAACTGCTTGAGTCAAGACTAAAGAAAAATCGATCCGCAGTTATCTCTAAAAATATGTCCACTTCCTCGGAGCAGTGTTTGCTTTCGTTAGCAGCATTATTCCCGGCACCGGCACGTCTGGCATCCTGCATGAGTTGAGTCAGCTCTTCCCCCACTCCCCTCCTCACCGACCCCTCGCGCTCCTTCATGAGCCACTTCATCGCTTTTCACGGGAAGACTTTGATCCTTACGGCCTAACACCGGCAGGGCATGAGAAGGCGGCGGGGTCGTGTTTACATCCACTCAGCAAACACATGTGAATGTGTGAGGCTCTGAGTTACGGACGTGTGGAGCGGAACGTCCCACGTCCGGTCAAGGTTAAGATTGAACGTGATGAAGATGGGTTTCTGTGACGTCATCGCCTCCTACCTCCCTCTAAGGACCAAAACTTGAATACTTTAAAAGACCAAATTTGCTTAAAATGAGTCACGGACTTCTCAAGTTCCGTAAACAAATGAAGTAAATGGCCCAAGGCTGTTGTGCCTGGTTGGCTGCTGTAAGCACCCGGCACACAAAACTAGGGAACGCCTCGAATTCGGCTATCCAGCTGGGCAGGACTTGGAGGATGCACCAATTAAATGGCAAAGCTTTGGGGGATTAAATGCCGCTTACCACACCAGTTCCATAACAAGTTAATTCATCGTCCCCAGATACTCTGTGAACCCCTTACACTTTCAAGCACAAAATGCTAATTCACCACCTTTTGCATAAATCCGAGACTTGATAAGAGTAACGATCAGGAGGCGAAACAAAGATCACGGAAATTGAAGCTCCCCTCTACACCAACATGGGCAACGTCACCACTCACGATAAATACGCTAAAGTGACAGGAAGGTCGTCTGTCACACTTCCAGTATGGCACAGGTGGCATCAACAGAAATTTACGACTGCGACGACTGCCATGCCCCTCGGCGGCCATATCCGACACCAATGAAACGTAAAGGGCGATCAGAACTGCTGTACACTCATGACCAAGACTGGAGTATTATGTGGAAAGGGAGGTGCATAACGGCTACAAAATGAGTTGCGGGGAAATTTGAGAAGCCTTAAATTTGTTCACATAGGCGAGAGCAGTAAGGGGTGTCCTAATCACAACTTTTTAAAAGTCAGTTTGATGATAGGTACACAAGAAAGATGATACTCAAAGAAATAATGCCTAGATACATAATAAGGTCAAGAAAATGTCAGGGTAATAGAAAGATAATTGTAATGGTAATAGAAAGATAATCATTTATTCCGTGTGATGACTTATACTAGGAGTCAACTGACTAGATCCCGGGCCCGAAAAATTAACATATCGGCACCACAATCATGCTGTGCCGATGCGAATTCTGAGTTTAATATATCATCCAGGAACTACTTTACTTTCTCCTACGCATGCCAGATGTCACAGTAGTGCGCGTGATCGAGTATATGCTGGTAACCAAGAGTGAAATGAAGCACGATAAGTTCCCAAGTGCACTTTCGTGTAATGATCATATCGTCAGGAGAGATACAAGACGAACAGTCGGCTAAGACGCGACTGGTAAACAAGCTTGTTTACCAATGGCATCTTGCAACGTCTCTTCCTTGCATATCAACTGACTTAGGCGTCTTCTATCTCATTCTTGTATCTCCTCTGACAATGTGATCATTACGCGAAGTGCACTTGGGAACTTATCGTGTTTCATTTCACTCGTGATTACATGCATTTACTTTATATGTATGAAAAAAATGTAAACAAAGTCTAGGCAATGCTTGCCAATAAGGAGAATGGCAAAATAACATCTCATACAACCTGTCTCAATTGTAAAACAACGCAACCCTGTCATGTTTACGAACATTTTGGATTCCTGAGAAAAGCCTCAAATGAAGCCAGCTGTGAGTTATTATATATATATATATATATATATATATATATATATATATATATATATATATATATATATATATATATATTTTTTTTTTTTTTTTTTTTTTTTTTTTTTCATACTATTCGCCATTTCCCGCATTATATATATATATATATATATATATATATATATATATATATATATATATATATATATATATATATATTGGTTTGTCTAGCTTCAGCAAGTATGACAAATTGGTTTTAGTCTGCTGGTACAAAGCCAACATATAATTTACTTAAAAACAATAAAATCGGTTAACAAGTCGGTACTCGAACAGCGTGGAGTAGCGTACGAAGGGGTGGCATGTACAGCAACGTATTCAGGAACAATGTATACATATGGTATGGATTATATGAGAAAAAGATAAGGTAATGGACACCATAGGCAGAGTGAAGTGGTTCAAGATGGGATGAAATGATACTCAAAATGTATCCACGAAAAAGAAAAGTAAGAATGGAACAAAGGAAAAAGTCGACTATCAAGAATAAGTTTAAACAGAGAAATAAAAATGGCCAAGAGGTATTGAGGAATGTACAAATAAGAAAATATGAGGTAGAACGAGAACAAAAGAAATATCTCTACTGTGTACTTACATTATCTGTTGGGGGACGTCGCAGCTGCTGGTTGAGGTTCTCAAGCTGGGAGTAGAACCATGAGCGTTCCTCCTCTTCTGCTTCAATCTCTTGCAGGAGACGTGATCTGTTTTGAATGAAGAATGATCAACATTAAGCACCACTTCATAATAAAATGCATGGAAAAACAAAAACAAATCAGCATTCAAAGTACATTTGTACGTTTGTATTAAAAAAACAAAGAAAAAACAAAAACAAATCCGCATTCAAAGTACCTTTGTTCGTTTGTATTAAAAATAAACTTGTGCATGAGGCCTGAAGGCACACTGGAAATGTTTCCTCCAGCAACAGGGGCTTTTTCCTAAAACTTGAACTGGAAAGGTGAGCAAAGTGTCTGCAGAATGACAAATCACATGTTTACCAAATGGTGTCCAAGCTTCGTCTCTTCGATGTATATCAACTGACTTATATTTCTCTCTTGTGTCTCCCCTGATGATGTGATTATTACACGAAAGTGCACTTGGGAACTTATCGCGTTTTATTTTCCCCGTGGACTCATAGGAATATTTATATCTATTCATTTATTTTGCTTTGTCGCTGTCTCCCGCGTTAGCGAGGTAGCGCAAGAAAACAGACGAAAGAATGGCCCAACCCACCCACACATATATATACATACACGACCACACACGCAAATATACATACCTATACATCTCAACGTATACATATATATACACACAGACATATACATATATACACATGTACATAATTCATACTGTCTGCCTTTATTCATTCCATCGCCACCTCGCCACACATGAAATAACAACCCCCTTCCCCCAAATGTGTGCGAGGTAGCGCTAGGGAAAAGACAACAAAGGCCCCATTCGCTCACACTCAGTTTCTAGCTGTCATGTAAAAATGCACCGAAACCACAGCTCCCTTTCCACATCCAGGCCCCACAGAACTTTCCATGGTTTACCCCAGGCGCTTCACATGCCCTGGTTCAACCCATTTACAGCACGTCGACCCCGGAATACCACATTGTTCCAATTCACTCTATTCCTTGCATGCCTTTCACCCTCCTGCATGTTCAGGCCTCGATCGCTCAAAATCTTTTTCACTCCATCTTTCCACCTCCAATTTGGTCTCCCACTTCTCATTCCCTCCACCTCTGACACATATATTCCTTCTTGATGAAGTACATGAAAAGTGAGAAACACAAATGATGTACGAAGAACTGAATCTGAGAAATGGTTGAGAAGTTTTATGTGAACATTTTGAGTTCCTGTCATGTAAAATTAATAGAACAGAGAAAAAAGAAGGAAGATCTAATTAGATGCTATGATCTGGATTGAAGTGTGGTACTGCATAAGTAAAAGTAAAAAGAAATGGAATGTGAAATGTGAAGAGGCTGTGAAGGGTTACTACAACGAGAGACGTCTGTATACTAGCAAAGGATAGTGGAAGTGATTTTGGACCAAGTGAAGAAGAAAAAGACATGTAGTTAATTCCTGTGGTCATTTAAAGCCTTTATGGGTACATCTGTAAGGGAAGTTAACACAAAATATAAATAAAAAAGAAGACTGAATCAGAATGGAATGCCTGGTAGGTGGGGATGTTATGGCATGCAGATAAAAGTTTATCAGTGGGAGAGATGCAAGATCTGAAAGGCATGTGAGACATTTTGTACATTTGTAAGAAGGAAAAGTTAAAATGTACATTAACAAAAGCAAGGCTGTGCTCAAGAGACTTCAGAATGTGAAATCTAGCAGGTTGGTGAAAAGTGAGAGTACTCAAAATCTTAAATATCAAAGTAATATTCTCAAGGAATGTGGAGAAATGGATGCTGAAATATATGAGACATTTACAATACATAAGCAAATTATTGGTAATCTTAGGAGGGTTCTAGGTTCTAAGAAGTAAAGGAACAAGTCTGAAGTATTGAAGTTAAATCTGGGTCTGAAGTAGGACACTAAAGGAACACTGCAAGGTACAGAGACATTAAAATCACAGGTAGTTAAAGCGAACAAAGCTCAAACATGTATGTCAAAGTGAAGTACATAACTAAGAAAGGAATGGATATGAAAGTGTGTTTAGGTGGTCTGGGGACGTGGACCAAATTACTACTAAAGAGACAACTTGAAGAGAATACTATATACAAATGAAGTGAAAGGAAGAAGTGGTCATCAAAAATAGGGTGAGACAGCAGAGCCAATGATTGTGTGGTTGAAAAAGGATGTGAACAGGCAGTGCTGTGAATAAATATCAAATGTGATCATGAACAAAAGAAATGTATGGGATGTAAGAAATAGTAAAAATGGTCAAATATAGTCATACATCAACATAAGAGTAACAGAAATAATCTTAAGAATGTTTTCCTCTTTTTGAAAGAGAGATAACAAAAGGAAAAAGTTGGCAAAAAAATCTAAAAGAAATTTATTGAAAAGTTAAGGTTGTAGTGTTGTGAAGGCTGTTTACAAATGAATTATTAAAGGCTGCCATGAAGATGTGCTTGTATTGGTATGGAAAGAGAAGTACAGTTGATGGAGGAATAAAAAAGTGTGGAAAAATGTGACTATATCTTTTTTTAATTTTCCAAAAGAAGGAACAGAGGGGGCCAGGTGAGGATATTCCAAAAAAGGCCCAGCCCTCTGTTCTTAACACTACCTCGCTAATGCGGGAAATGGCAAATAGTTTAAAAGAAAGAAAAGATTAGAAAAAAGCAAGAAATGGAGGGTAAATGGTGTAAAATATGGTCCTAAACAGAAAAAGCTACAACAATGGTATATATGAAAAAAAAAAAAGGAAAGTAAATAAGGATCCTAGTATAGAAATTAATTAAAATTTAGAAAGAAAATTATTCTGGAAGGAAGTAAAGTAGAAAGAAAAGGTGCTTATACTGTGCTAAAGTACATACAATGAGTCTGGTTCAATGCTAGAGACTAAGGATGAAGTTTAAGAGATAAGGAGAATATTTCACAGAATTGATTGGAAATATTGATCATAGCAAAATCTGATATAAGAAGAGAGATGAATAAACATAAGAGAATGGAGGATAAGTAAGAGAGAGGAAAAGCTAGCAGTGTCATTGGGATGGTTAATGAGATCCCTTGCTGTGCAATGAATCTGGAGATTATGGATGAAACTCGGGAAAAAAAGCCAGGTAGCTGATGACTGGTTAAAAACAGCAACTGCTCTTACTGTGATGAACGGGGAGCTGTTTGAGAGAAGCACGTAGTTTGACTTGATGGTATGAAGAAAGAAAAGACGGGGTGTAGGAGGAATTTGGTGTGACAGGGAATGGAAAGGGAATGAATTCTGAGGTGGTAGAGAGGTTTAAATGAAAATTTTCAGTTGGTTTGCACATGTGGAAAGAATGCAAGAAAGGGGAGTTTACAAGGAAAATGTATGATAGTACAATTAAAGGGGTTGATGTGAGAGGAAGACCACCTGTGACAAGAGGAAAATGAAAGGAAGAAAGCTGGAGGGAGAGAAAGTCGAGGAATGAAAAGAATTATGTATGTATGGGAGGCAAGTAAAGACAGAGATACAAATAAACAGATAAATAAGTCTCCTCATCCTAGTTTGTAATGTGCAGAGTAAGATAGTAACACATTATGTTAAAAGAATCGGCAAACTCCTTGTAGGTGAAGAACAATATCAGATTTTAAAGGGAAAGGGTGTGTACTACCTACGTCATAATCATTTGCCCCTTAAGGTTTGACAAATACCTTTTGTAACTCTTGTTTTCCACCGCTCACAAGATAAGCATGGATTGCACAATAAACTAGCCACTGATAGAGGCAAGAATCAAAATCAATACACCTGTTGTTTGCACTCATACAAGTAATTCAAAAGTTTTATGGATGTATAAATTTGGAAAAGACATATGACACAGTGTGCAAGAAAGCTCTCTAGAAAGTCTACCTATACGAGGTGCATGAACAATTTATGAAAGCTGCTAAGAGCTTTCGAATGAAAAGTATGGCATATGTGAGATTATGTGGTGTTATAAGTGGCCTGAAATTTGTATGGGAATGTATCAATTTGTGTGATGTTACTATGGCTATTTAATGCTTTTAAATATATGGCACTACATTTGATAAAAGTGAGATCGAAAAACAATGGAAATTGTTACAGTTGCTGTTTGCAGATGATGCTGTGTTGTTAGCTAAATCTGAGGAAGAGCTGGAAAGAATGATGGGCCATTCAATGATGTGTATGGGATAAGAATGCTGAAAGTGAATGAAAATATAATCAAGACACTATTTCTCCCAAAGGGATGGGAGGTCACAGTGTAACATCAGTCTTCATGATAAAGGACTTGAAGTTGAAGATAAGTTTTGGTATTTAGGAGTAAAGTTTCATTAAGGATGGCAGAGAGAAAGTTGAAGTTCAAATCAGTTATACAAGAGAGGGAAATTGGAGATGTACTGAAAGCTTTTGTGAATCGGAAAAATCTAACTTTAAAATGTACAAGAAGTTTGCATGAAAGAGTTCTTGTCCCAAATTTGATGTATGGATGTGAAACCCAAATCTATACAGGTCAAGATATGTAGCATCTGGAATTAGGACAGAGAAAAAAATAATGAAGATTAAAAATGGATATATGGTGAGAAGAAAGCCTTTCAGATGGTATGGTTAAGTAGAACAGCATTTCTCAAAATTCTAGAACTTGTCCCACAATTCTCAAAAACTCCACGTCCCACTATAACAAAAGCCAAACATTATAAGTTTAAATGCATATCAGTATTATTCTGAACAGCAAGAGAAGGGAAGTTTAAGGCAATAATAAATGCAATAATTTTGTTGGGTGTAAACCTTAATCCTGTATGTACTTATAAGAACAAAAAAGTCTAATAGCAAACTAAGATAATTCAGTAATTAATCAGAGAGTGGTTTGTGTTACAATTTAATGATAAGAATGTAAATCCTTTGTGCAATGTATGAAACATTAACTCAAGGAGCCATTTTAAGTTGAAGGTGGTTTTTCTCCCTGGTTTTATTTTGTTGTGGTAGGAAATGTCCGACATAATAGATAATGAGAAAAAACTATAATATCTTTTATTAGTTCTAATGCTGTGTTTTTCATATTGTTATTATTTTTAAAGAAAACATTTTTAAAGCAGACTCTTGAACAAAATTCTCGCTATCTAAGACTAATAAAAAGGAAAAACACAAAAGACTACATAAAGAAAAGGGTGGAGATAGTAGGTGGGCAAATCTTTGTTAAAAATGGACACACTACCTAAAGAATCAACACATGGTTTTCCATAGAGAATCTACCATCATCATCAAAATCCTCTCTAAATGAGCTTCGTGTCCCCCCAGTGGTGCGCACCTTAGTGATTGAAAAACAGTGAAGCAGAACACTGAGAAGATGAAAGGTTGTTAAAAAGTCATATACTATTACAGAAGATATATGCAGCAGAAGAAAAGGATTGATGCACAGAGAAATGCTAAATCCTACAGATATTTCAGATAAGATGAAAGAATATCAGTTGCAATGGAAGCAATTTGAGTATGGAAATGGTATGGATGGTGGTGTGAAAGTAAAAATATGAGGTGCATTTTTTATGAGTATTAAAGTCCATGGCTTTCTGATGTGCGAGTGATTTATCTGGTCTACCCAGAGGTGAAAACTGGGAATGAAGTTAAAGATGAGATATCAACTCTTTATGGAAAACAATGTATTGTTTCCTCAGGTAGCACATCCATTTTTAACAAAGATTTACCCATCCACTATCTCCATCCTTTTCCTTTTGTAAAGTACTGAAAAAAGTATATGTATAAACATTGAAGTCCAATAACAATTTTTTTAGAAACACATGAAGGTGTGCATGGATAACAGCATGAACAGCACTAAAAAAGAATACACTTAATGATTCCCTGTGCAGGCAAGTATGCAAAAATGAAAACTAAAATTGTATGAGTTCCAAGCAATGCAGATATGAAGAAAATGTATGCATATACTTTGACTATGAATTGTAAACATATGAGTGTGACTTTCACACATGATTTTCAAACGTAATTAATTACATAAGGTAGGTGGTAGGAAGCCAATGATCAGGGAGGTATATTACCAGTATGACCTTCCTGGGCATCAGGAGGATTAGTGACAGCTGCGTAGAAAGCCAGCACTTTAGCGGTTGTCAAGCTGCACTCCTGACTCAAAGAGCTTTTTTTTTTTTTTTCTATCTAATCCACAAGTGCAGTACTGGCATTCTGTCCACAAACATACAATCTCTCCTTGTCACACATAACACTTGACAACAATCAACTCACACAGCTCATTCTTTGTAACTCTATATTTTCTTGTGGTAAGCACTATGTGCTAGACCTGCCTTCTAGAAAAAAGTAGGAGCAACAGACAGAAGTATGAGTAGTAGGGAAAAACATTAGGTAGAGGTAGTAGGTAGAAACATTCAGCAGGAACACACGGTAGGAGCCTATGCAAACACTGCACTAAACTTGCCCTCTGCCAGTGGCCTGTTAAGGGTGAGGCACTAAAGGCTATGAAGTGGCAGTGGAGTTCACTAGTTATAAGGACTCTATTGCCATAGCCACCCACTTGAGGGAGTTCCAGAAGGGGACAGACGTCAGTGATACAGATAGACAGATAAATAAGGTTTTGAGAAAATGAAAAGTACAGGAAATATAAGATAAATCTTTTAATAAACTTCCAAAAAAATTTTCAGACGTTTTCAATAACTGTGTGATATACTCTTCATACTTAACATCTTTCATAACATACACCATACACATCCTCCATTTTTCTTTACTTCCTACTTTTAAAGTCTCTATTTCTCTACTTTTTCTCATCATAAACTGCACAATTCAGTAAGATTTGGAATGGGATGGGAGATAAAATCTTACTTGTCACACTGGAAAATACCCGTCATAATCCATGTGAGTCAACCATTAATACAGTCTTCATGGATCACATAGTATAAGAAAATGATGCTTTTGTAAAATATTTTCACTGTGTTACACACCATCTGTAACCCAGATTTCTAGTTAACTTCCATAGTTTCACTAAGTAATGTATGCTCGGGTTTAATAAAAAAAATCCTGTCCATCTCCCCATACATTTTCAAAGACAATGTCATGCTTACAATTTATTACTCTGTCATCTCTCTTTTGGCTTTGATTACCATCTGCAGATATCTGAGTATGGAACTTACAGGTTCCTGAAGTATTCTAGGTCCATGTCTTGGGTCCACAAGGTCTTGATTTCCTGAATGAAGCTAGGCACTGATGAAGTGTTGTAGGAAGCAACTGCATGATTGAGCACTCTGAGCACCCAGTTTACCTAGAAATCTTATGTGTACCCAAATTTTCTTGCTTCAAGTAAGGAATCTGGGCTTTCTCCTCCTTAGAAAGGTAAGAGCCAACCTTCCTGAAGCACAGGTGGACAAAATAGTGCACAGAAACTAAATTCCCAAATTGAAGTGGCAGCCTAGAAGAGTAAAGAAACAACTTCGTTCCCTCAAGGTAGCACAAGGCACACTGAGGGGGGAAGCGGGAGCTTAAACTGTTAGGAACACTAGTCTTAATGACCAACCGTACAATGATTTCACCTTGAGAGCATCATACCCTTGTACCCACAATAAACCTTAGGCATGTATCACCCTGAAAGTATATGGGGGCAGACAATGTTTCTTGCAGACACTGTATGTCAGATATGAAACCACAATAAAATGTCAATATTGCACCAAAAAAGTGCAACCTCGACACATTTCTTAGAGTAGAAGAATCCCATATGGCTTTAACTCTGTCTTGTAAAAGCTGAATTCCAATTTCTGAGATTTTATACCTTAAATATCTAAACTGAAAATTAACAAAACACTTTTCTTTGATCTCAACCCACCATCAGCCAAATCATTAAAAGCTACACAAAAACCTCATCTGTGCTGAAAGACACTTTTACTACTTATCCAAACATTATTTGAAAAGGGCATTCATTCCTATGTAATGATATGGTGTGCCTCTGAACTTGCACCTGTGTTTGTTCATCTGTTCCATCTCTGTTTAAAAGCCAGAACCTTTCTTTCTTGGAAGCATGCACTGGTACATCCCACCCTAAGAAGGGTGATTGTTCTAACCTCTCTTACTATCACCCTGTTGCTTTGACATCTATCCCTTCCAGAGTCTTTGAATCCCCTCCTCAGCTCCCACATCCTCAGACTTCTTGAATCTCACAGCCTTCTTCCTGATCACTAATACGCTTCAGTAGGTCTAGACCCACTAGTGATATTCTTTCCTATAATACTAATGTCTGGTCATCATACCTGAAAGATTTTGGGGAATCCTATGTAGTTGTCCTTGACATATCCATAGCTTCTGACAGTGTGGCATTGGGGTCTCATCTCTAAGATCTCTTTTGGCTTCCCTCCTTCCCTTTGCTCCCTCTTATCTATTTTCCTCTCAGGCTAATCTATATCAATGGTTGTTGATGAATTAGCTTCTCCCCCTATCTTCATCAACAGTGGTGTCCTGCTTCCTAAACTTTTTCTCCTTTTCAAAAATGATTTCCTTTGTGCTACAAATAACCATTTGCACTCATATGCTGATGACTCAACGCTGCATTCTTCCACATCCTTCAATTCTGCTCCTTCTTCTCTCACTTGATCTGCATCTCATCTCGACACAACTTCCTCAATAAACTCAAGACTTGGACTGGGTTTCTCAGTAGGGTAGATGAAATCTGGTAAAGTTTAATGTCTACAAGATTCAGTTTTCTATCCATCTCTCAACCGAAAATTCCTGACAACTTTCCTCACTCCTTTGATGGTTCTCTAGATCCATCTCTTCATTCAATGAACATAATTTATTACTGTATAATCCATTCTATCTTAGAAGTCCCATATTACAAAAATAGCTAAGTTTGTCTCTAAGAAACTTGGAGTCTTGTTAAGATGTCGAAATTTCTCTTCTCCCGAACAGTTGCTCCATGCATACAAAGAAATGACCCGTCCTTGTATGGAGTACTGCTTTCACATTAGGAGTGGTTCTACCTCTGCAACCTCACTGGACTGAGTCGAGATGAAAGTGGTCCAATTCATAAACTCTCAAAGGCTAACTTCATAACTTGATCCACTTTCTCTACATTGCAATGTTGGTTCACTTCTATATAAGTACAGTATTACTTTGGTTTAAGCTCCCAAGAACTGGTTGCTTGTGTGCCCCCACTATTCGCTAAACCATGCAACACTCAGCAAGCTGCTGTGTTGCATGATTATTGCATGGTCATTGGGAACTGAAGGGTGGGCTGCTTTGTTAACTATTGCTTTCCCTATGCCTTGAAGCTTTGGAACTGTCTACCTTCTTATGTTTACTCCCAATGACTATGCCATGCCTCAAAGCTTTGGAACTGTCTACCTTCTTATGCTTATTCCTAATGACTATGACATGGCACATTCAAAAAGGCAGAGTTTTCACTTCCACCAAAATTTGCAATTACTTTCCCTTGTCTTCTTTTTTTCCTTTCATATACCTCTCCAGATTCTAATTAAGGTCCAGCTTTGATGTGGACTCTTGTCCACGAATGGAACCTCCAGTGCACGGGGAAAAAAGCAAAACCAAAAATTCCATGAAATGCATTTTCAATAGTTTGGCAAAACAACCACTTAAGATGACCTGTCATATGCCAGTCTATTTTATGAAAATGGTTCCTTGTATATGTTAATGTCAGAATTTTCTTGGCTGTGTCAAGATGTAACTGTTAATAAGCAAGACAAGATCAAATCTGAAAAAGGCACATCACAACTCAATGAATACTACAGACCATATGATTTGGAACAGAATATAATCAGTCATTACAGCTTACTTCAAAGTAATCATACAATCACCTCAGATTTGACTATACTGTGATCTCTCACCACAGGTCCTATTGGTTTCAGGAGTACACAAGAATCACTGTTCCAGCTTTCTCAAGTACTTCCAACTTTATATCAACCCAACTGATCAAAGTGAGGAGTGGATAATGTTGTTTATAAAACCATGGTATACTTGCTTATCTACAACCAAACTAACCTACATACTTGTAAGAAACCCAATACAGTATCAACTTTAAAGCTCTGGTTAATTATTAAAAACACTCATACTGTTCAGATGGAATTTGTTGAATCAAAATTTTTCAATCAAGTTAAACCTAGTCATGAAGCTCCATTCCCAGGTGCAATTATAAGAATTTCCTTCTGTCTCACCACCATAATTTACTGTAACATTTACATCATTACACTGGGGCAACATGAGTTAACATTAGGATTATTTTTCCACATTTCATTGTAATCATACATGCTCATCAATATTTTTCTTAATTCAGTGTCAACATCTATCTGAAGTGCATAACCACTATTATAAAATCAGTATGACTGGGTCATCTTATGTTACATAATAAATCCTTTACAGTAACTTGTTCCTCAATACAATTTGTCATGGTGTCCAAAGGCTGACACCACCTAATTCTCTCTCTCTCTCTTTTTTTTTTTTTGCTTTGTCGCTGTCTCCCGCGTTTGCGAGGTAGCGCAAGGAAACAGACGAAAGAAATGGCCCAACCCACCCCCATACACATGTATATACATGCGTCCACACATGCAAATATACATACCTACACAGCTTTCCATGGTTTACCCCAAACGCTTCACATGCCCTGATTCAATCCACTGACAGCACGTCAACCCCGGTATACCACATCGATCCAATTCCCTCTATTCCTTGCCCTCCTTTCACCCTCCTGCATGTTCAGGCCCCGATCACACAAAATCTTTTTCACTCCATCTTTCCACCTCCAATTTGGTCTCCCACTTCTCCTCGTTCCCTCCACCTCCGACACATATATCCTCTTGGTCAATCTTTCCTCACTCATTCTCTCCATATGCCCAAACCATTTCAAAACACCCTCTTCTGCTCTCTCAACCATGCTCTTTTTATTTCCACACATCTCTCTTACCCTTACGTTACTTACTCGATCAAACCACCTCACACCACACATTGTCCTCAAACATCTCATTTCCAGCACATCCATCCTCCTGCGCACAACTCTATCTATAGCCCACGCCTCGCAACCATACAACATTGTTGGAACCACTATTCCTTCAAACATAGCCATTTTTGCTTTCCGAGATAATGTTCTCGACTTCCACACATTCTTCAAGGCTCCCAGGATTTTCGCCCCCTCCCCCACCCTATGATCCACTTCCGCTTCCATGGTTCCATCCGCTGCCAGATCCACTCCCAGATATCTAAAACACTTTACTTCCTCCAGTTTTTCTCCACTCAAACTTACCTCCCAATTGACTTGACCCTCAACCCTACTGTACCTAATTACCTTGCTCTTATTCACATTTACTCATAACTTTCTTCTTTCACACACTTTACTAAACTCAGTCACCAGCTGCAGTTTCTCACATGAATCAGCCACCAGCGCTGTATCATCAGCGAACAACAACTGACTCACTTCCCAAGCTCTCTCATCCCCAACAGACTTCATACTTGCCCCTCTTTCCAAAACTCTTGCATTCACCTTCCTAACAACCCCATCCATAAACAAATTAAACAACCATGGAGACATCACACACCCCTGCCGCAAACCTACATTCACTGAGAACTAATCACTTTCCTCTCTTCCAACACGTACACATGCCTTACATCCTCGATACAAACTTTTCACTGCTTCTAACAACTTGCCTAATTCTCTATGTTCACTAATATCACTGTCATCAGTATATTCAAACTTAGTCTTACCATGTAGGAACTTTCTGCATTTACATTTTCATTTCCTTATAACCTGCTGACATCTTGTTTATCCCATCTATTCTTTTATAACCAATCATAATTTTCCAAGATATGATGGCCGTCTAAAGTTATTACAGGCAGACCTCCAGTCCAAATTCCTTCAGTATTCACAAGTTCTGGGAGTTACATATACCAATCTTACTATTGCAATTTCCTGGTCTTTAAATGTTTTTTATGTAATATACATACCATAAATCTTTTTCATACTAGTCATTATTTTCCCCCAAAGCAAGGGAGCATCAGAAACAGTCAAACAATGGCCATACACATTCACATCCACTCTCTTAGCTGTCATGAATAATGCACCACAACCAGAACCCCTTTTGTGCAATTAAGACCAAAAGACCATTTGTTGGTTTCCCCTGACTGCTTCATTAACCCTGGTTCAGCCCCACTGTACCCTGTATACCATTACACTCAAACTTATTCTATCACATGCATGCCTCTTACCCTCCTGAACCTTGAAACCCGATGACTCAAAGCCTCTTTCACTATCTCCTTCCATCTACTTCTTGGTCTCCCCTCCCTGCTGCACTTCCAACATGCATATCCTCTTAGTCTCACTTTGCTCATCCTCTCCACACATCAAAATCATTTCAGCACATCCTAGTCAGCTCCCACAGTCATATTCCATTTACTACTAGACCTCTCCCATAAATCTCATTGTTATATGATCAACCTGTTTCAAATCACATTTGTGCTGAGGCATTTCATTTCCATCACATTTATCCTTTTCCATTCTTTAGCATTCAGCACCCAAGACTCTCATCCATATAACAGAGATATATAACAGAGATGATACTACAATGCCTTCAAACATACTAATCTTTGCCTTAACAGATAAAGATCTCTCCTTCCCCACACTCTTCAGAGAACATAGGACCTTAGCCCCTCTCCCATCATATGATTAACTTCTGCTTCAATGGTTCCATCTGCTACCAGATCCACTCCAAAGTATCTAAAGCACTTCAATTCTTCTAAGTCCTCCTCTTTCAAACTTATTCTTAAACTATCCTGTTTCATCTTCTTGATCTTCATCTTACCACAAACTTTTGTTCAAATTCCCTTTCAACTTTCTCCTTTCACAAACTCTCCCAATCTGTTCCCAGTTTCTGAAGTTTCTTTCTTGGGTCTGCAACTAGAGCTGTATATTTGCAAACAATATATGATTTACATTCCTATTCCCCAATCCTACCATTCAGAGAACCTACCCCTTGCGTACGATTTACCTCCCTATCCCCCAACCCCTACCCTACTGTCTAGAGAGCCTGCTTCCTGCTCTAAGGCACTTGCATCCACCTTCCTCATCACCCTGTCAATAAACAGGTCACACATCCACGGTGACATCATACGTCCTTCATACAAACCTTCCTTCACCAAGAACCACTCACCTCCTCCCTTTCTGTCTGCATACATGACTTACTCTTCTGTTAAAAACTCTTCATTGCATTTAATAACTCTTTTGCATTTACACTCTTCATTAACCCTATATATTAGTAACACTGTCCACAAGACCTCTTTGTCAATCCTAGCATAAGCTTATTCTAGATCAATTTACTGCTACAAGCAATTAACCTTTTCTCCAAGGATTTCTTACACAGATACTTTAGGACACATCCCGTACCTCACCTGAGGCCACACTGCTTCTCTCCAATCAGATATTCTAAACTGCTATTCTCCCATACAATTATCAGGTATAATCAACAGGCTTATACCTCTGAAATAAAGACATTCATTTTCTCCCTCTTGCCTTTATATAAGGGCTAAATATATGCATTCTATCAGTCCACAGGCACCTCATCTTGGTCTTAACAAATAATAATCAGCCTGAAAGACGAATCAGCAATACCCCTTTCTTGGAAAAACTCAACTGCAATGCCATTCACTCTTGTAGCTTTGCTGCTCTTCATTTCCCACAAGACTTACACCACCTCTCTTTTCACCAAGCCATTCAGATGGATTCTTGCACTCTACAAGCTATCTCATCTAAACACCAAATCTGCTACCCCATCATCTACTCAACTTCAGAGTTGCTCTCGTTTGCCCTCTTATTCTCACATTATTCATCTTCCAGAACATTTTCTTACTCTCTTTGAAATTCATTGTTACTTCCTCACTCAATCCCTCATTTGCCCTCTTTTCAGCTAGTTAACTCTAGCTGCTTCCTCTTGTACACCACCTAATAACTTGCACACTTTTTCTGCAGATGTCAGGAATTTACCATTGTCATCTAACCACTCACACCACCCTTCCCTATAAATGCATATCTTACATTGTATATGCCAGACACTTGTACACTGCTGCCCTTAAAACCTTCACTCCTCTCCCATTCCACTTGTTTCATCTACTCTCACCCTATGCCACTCTTACTTCAATCTCTTCTGGTAAATCTGTACACAGGCCTCTTTTCCATGCTCAACCACTTTAACCGTTTCTTTCATACACATTCCCTTCTTTCCTAAACTAAAAAAAAAAAAGCTTTCACAGTTCCATCCGCCAAGATATGATCAGATATCCCATCTGTTGCCCCTCTCAGTACATTCACATCCAACAATTTCTCCTTTGCATGCTCGTCAATAAACACAAAGTTCAATAATAGGTGTTGATCCCTAACCCTACTAACCTTGCTGAAAGTCACTTTTTACTTGCAGAGTAACCACAAGCAGGCACAGTATGGTAACGACAAATACAGGAGTACATTTTTAAAAAATGAAACTCTCCTCATCAAAAATTAAGAGTTGAACACTGGGATTGGAATGCCTGATAAGGAAGATAAAATGTATAGGAAGTTAGAGACATTTCCTTCATTAAATGTGAGGTTCTATAAACTTTAACCTAATACAGTGTATGATAAAACTCAAATACACTCATACAGTAAAATCTATTTTCTGTAAAAAACTGTTGATAAATAATGAAAACAAAGAAGATGGATAAAAGGAAATACAGAAAGTGATGAATGTTTGTTTATCAATGTGGTTTGAATAAAATAAGAAGTTAAAATAAAGTGTGTGGCTTAGGCAAGTAGCTCAATCTCTAGGAGAAATGATGTTTGACTATGAGAAAGTATGTGATTGTGGGAAATAATCTCCTGATGAGATGTAAGAGGTGCCTTAAAAGGAAAAAAAAAAAAAAAAAAATCCACTGGAAAAGTTTACATAAGACTGACAGTATAACACTTAAGCCAACAACGTCACTAATGAGCAATACCATGTGAGATCAGATAAAAATTATCAGTACAAGACTTAAGTTTTTCTGAAACATTGTCTTTACGTAACAATATGTACATGTGATTTTTGCCAAAACTACATAATGTAAAGCAGTTTCACATATACTGCCACATCTAAAAAACATATATTCACAAATCAATTAAATATATTTAACACAATAATTACAATTCTTATATCATTCTTATATGTTAAGGATAATGACAGTGTTACAGTTTACCAGAAATTGTAACAATATACTGTATCCATAAAGACATGATAGATTATGCGTTACCAGATCCTGACTGCATGAGGTTACACTGCAAGTGGAAAGTCACCTTTGGGAAGGCCATATCATCATCAACAGATGAAAATTATCATAATCTCATCAAGACACTTCTCATTGCAAAGAAGTCCAATTACATCAAAGCTACTGACTGTAATGGTGCCTTGAAGTTGCAGAAGCCCCATAATAGGGATTCATAATAATACTGATATTTTTTTATACTTGTTTGATGTTTATCATGTTGGTGAGATTGCACCAGGCACAAACAAAGAACGACCTCATTCATTTGCATCCACTCTCTAGCCACCATGTATGATGCACTAAAATCTGGACCCACAGACTTTTCTGTTGTTTTCCCTGACTTCATCTGCCCTGGTATAGTCCACTGACATGTCTCCTCTAGTATACCAAACTGCTCTAATTCACTCTGTCCCTTGCATGCCTTATAACCTCCTTTGTGTTCAGACCCTAAGCTCTCAAAATCTTTTTCGCTTTATCTTTCCAACTCCAATTTGGTCTCCCTCTTCTTGTTTCCTCCACTTCTGAAGCATATAAACTTTGTCAACCTTCCCTTATACATCTTCTCAATATGCTCAAACCATTTCAACACTCTCTTTTCAGCTTTCTCAGCAACATTCTTGTTATTACACCTTTCTCTTATCCTATAACTTCGTACCTGATCAACCCTCCTCACACCACGTACTGTCCTCAAACATTTCATTTACAAGTAATAAACACTCTTCAAAATTTTTCATCTAGAGCCCATGCCTCACATCTACACAACACTGTCAATAATTATTGATAATGGAAGTGGAAATGAGTTACAGGGTAATGCTGTATGGATATGAGGCATGGGCTATAGATGAGGATGTGCAGAGGAGGGTAGATATGGAAATTAATTGTTTGAGGACAATATTTGGCATGAGTGGTTTGATACAGTAACTAATGGTTAAGAGAGAGGTGTGGTAATAAGAGATGTGGTTGAGAGAACTGAAGTGGGTGCAGTAAAATGGTTTGGACATCTGTCAGTAGTGGAGGGGAAAAAGAGAAGGGGGAGACCAAACTGGAGATGGAAAGGAGTGAAAAATATTTCTAATGATTGAAGACTGAACATGCTGAAAGGGTTAAAAGTGTGCAAGGGATAGAGAGACCTGGAATGATGTGGTGTACAAGGGTTGCTGGGCTATCAATGGACTGAACCAGAGTATGTGAAGTGGCTGAAGTAAACCATGAAAAGGTTTATGGTACTTTGGTGTGGAGAGGGGCTGTGGTTTGGTGCACATGACAGCAAGAAAATGGATGTGAATGAGTTCAGCCTTTCTTTGTCTGTTCCTAGTGCTACTTCTAACACCAGAAATGATGGATAAGTATGAAAAATAATAATAATGATAATAATAAATTTTTTCAGACATATTTGCTATTTCCTGCATTAGCGAGGTAGTGTCAAGAACAGAGGACTGAGCCTTAGAGGGAAAACCCTCACTTGGCTCCCCTTCTTTGTTCCTTCTTTTGGAAAAGTAAAAACTGGAGGGGAGGATTTCCAGCCCTCGGCTCCCACCACATATATACACACATATATACATCATTATTATCATCATTATGGATGTCTTGGAAATGAAAAATGTAAGTACAATATGTGGGGTGAAGTGGTTTGGTCGAGTAAGTAATGAAAAGATAAGAGAGAGATGTGGTAGTAAGAGGACCACATTTGAGAAAGCTGAAGAGGGTGTGCTGGTTTGGACATATGGAAAGAATGAGTGAGGAGAGGTTGGCAAAGAGAATATATGCATCAAAAGTGAAAGGAACATGAAGAGGGAGACCAAACTGGAGATAGAAGGATGGAGTGAAAAATAATTTCAGTGCTAGGGGCCTGAACATGCAAGAGGGTGAAAGGCATGCATGGGATGGAGTGAATTGGAGTGATGTGATACTGGGGGTGAAATGCTGTCAATGGACTGAAACAGGGCATATTAAGCACCTGGGAAAAAAAAAACACACAGAAAGGTCTGTGCGATTAGGAGTGGTGGTTCTGGATGTATTACACATGACTGCCAGAGACTGAATGTGAGTGAATGCAACCTTTCTTTGTCTGTTCCTGGTGAAGCCTTGCTCATGTGGGAAATGATAAACATACATGAAGGAAAAAAATAACAATAATAATAATAATAATCCCCCCGAGGGAGTTCTAGAATGGAACAGGTATCAGAGATTTTCTTTTTTCTTTCATACTATTCACTATTTCCCGTGTTAGCGAGGTAGCGTTAAGAACAGAGGACTGGGCCTTTGAGGGAATATCCTCACCTGGCCCCTTTCTCTGTTCCTTCTTTTGGAAAATTAAGAAAAAAACGAGAGGGGAGGATTTCCAGCCACCCACTCCAAATCAGAGATATAGATACATAACAATAATAATAATAACACAGGAAATGGTGAATAAGTATGAAAAAAAATAATAATAACATGGATTTACTAACTAGCTTTCAGTGATCACTGTGTGGACACCATCCAAAAGAGGGAGATTTTGCCATGAAAAACAAAAACCATTCTAAGGAATGAATCAAGCAAGATCTAGGATCTTAAGAATGCACCTTGTTTGTTTACATGAGAGACATGAAAGCCAGTGGGTATGTTACACATTTCAGTAAGAGCATGTATGGAAACTGTATAGCTTCCTGAGGGGATCATGATTATTGGAGAAAAACTGGAGGAAGTGAAGTGTTTTAGATATCTGGGAGTGGATCTGGCAGCGGATGGAACCATGGAAGCGGAAGTGGATCATAGGGTGGGGGAGGGGGCGAAAATTCTGGGAGCCTTGAAGAATGTGTGGAAGTCGAGAACATTATCTCGGAAAGCAAAAATGGGTATGTTTGAAGGAATAGTAGTTCCAACAATGTTGTATGGTTGCGAGGCGTGGGCTATGGATAGAGTTGTGCGCAGGAGGATGGATGTGCTGGAAATGAGATGTTTGAGGACAATGTGTGGTGTGAGGTGGTTTGATCGAGTGAGTAACATAAGGGTGAGAGAGATGTGTGGAAATAAAAAGAGCGTGGTTGAGAGAGCAGAAGAGGGTGTTTTGAAGTGGTTTGGGCACATGGAGAGGATGAGTGAGGAAAGATTGACCAAGAGGATATATGTGTCGGAGGTGGAGGGAGCAAGGAGAAGAGGTAGACCAAATTGGAGGTGGAAAGATGGAGTGAAAAAGATTTTGTGTGATCGGGGCCTGAACATGCAGGAGGGTGAAAGGAGGGCAAGGAATAGAGTGAATTGGAGCGATGTGGTATACCGGGGTTGACGTGCTGTCAGTGGATTGAATCAAGGCATGTGAAGCGTTTGGGGTAAACCATGGAAAGCTGTGTAGGTATGTATATTTGCGTGTGTGGACGTATGTATATACATGTGTATGGGGGTGGGTTGGGCCATTTCTTTCGTCTGTTTCCTTGCGCTACCTCGCAAACGCGGGAGACAGCGACAAAGTATAAAAAAAAAAAAAAAAAAAAAACTAAGAAGCATGCAAGCACTGACATATCAGTAAAAATACCTTTGAGAGATGTTGAAATGAGTCAAATGACTCAACTATGCCTCCTACGATAATGATACTGCACATTAAGTTTCTTGCCCTGGGACAAGAATTTTATGAAATCACATCCCTTTTTATCAAAAGGAAATCAACAATAAACATCCCAGCTCAGGAACACATTACACAGCTAAATTTGCAATACCTTGTATGAGGATCAGTGTTCCTGAACTCATCTAGATCAAAAACAAAATATTTTTACCGGACATAAATGAAATGAAACCGTACCTTTCCTTCCTCAGGGTTTGAATCAGTGTTGCAACATCTTCTTGGGAGTCAAGGTCAATATTAGATGTTGACAGTCCACCTGGAAGGGTGAACCCACTGACAGGGTTTGACCTATTGGACCTGGAAGCTGACCTCGTCTGCCGCAGAGATCGGCGAGAACCCCTGTAAAATATTTATACCGTACATTATCTCAGCATGTTATTACTACATTATATATCATGACTAATTCACTTACAATGAACTAACAGGAGTTACTTGGAATAGGTCATGATTCCATTTGGTGACTTACAATGTTGAATCACAATATGAAAAGTTTTGTAGTAGGTTAAGGCTTTTAATGATACTGTAATCTATTCTTAGACTTGTAAGTGACTTAGTTATGACAGGTTCATGGTTAAGTTTGTGCTTAAGCTTAAAAAAATGTTACATACAATTACATGTGTACATGCTAAAGTTGACATACCAGCTAGTGACTATTTGTTAACCAGTGTTTTAATATGTATGGGAGTAGACAATGAAGTACTTAGGAGTACTATACTGTACTGAAGTTGGAAGTGGAGTTTTATGTTTAATTTATATGGCAGTGGGAAATACCCGGTGAAAGCATGAAATATTAGAATGGTGTGCTACACACTCAATATGGTGAGAAACACATCAATGAAGTCTGCATAGAGATAAGGATCTCTGCTAGATGCATCTCTTGGTACCAACTATATATTCAAAACTTACCTGATTATTAAGTGTATGAATGGATAACATGTACTATTGTGAGTCTCATAAATACTTAATAGAGTGGCACAAAATCATTTGCTTTAGTTATTTACTAAAGTAGATTGCTACAGCCATGTGTATGGGAATGTATTTGGGAGTTTGAGGAGTACTGGTGACACTAGTACAGAGGTACTGGTGTGATTGTGTGACAGAAAAGAGTGTGAAGGTATTTACGTACAGACATGTATGCTTACATATGTCTGAGTGTTATGAATCATTTGTAATTGCCTTTCTGTGTAGAAAGGGGGGGGGGGGGCTAATTTTACACTTACAAAGCTCCCATCTCTTTGACTCTCTCTATTGTCATACAATAACTTTAGCTATACTGCAACAAAGCTCATTCCATTCATTCCCTAATCTGATTAAGTACATCAAAAGTACTCCCAAACATCTTTTCAAATAAGTTTTTTGTTAAAATTCATACTCCATTTTGTATCTTTTAAGGAACTATTCAATGTCAACCTCATCAAACCAGTTTACGAACCCTTCTCACTTCTATTTCAAGGTGGGTAAATTCATGGCCTCCAATTTCCCACTCTAATTATGTCCTATTGATTCTGATACCAACTTTGCTGCCCATCTCAGGATCTATTTCATCAGTTCCTTGTAATTTCTGTCCAACTTTGCTGCCCATCTCAGGATCTATTTCACCAGTTCCTTGTAATTTTTATGTGATGACAAAACATGAGAAGTGTAGTCTAGTTTTGGTCTAATACAAGATGTGAATTATTTCCTGTACATTTGTTTATCCACTGATTTCAATACATTTTTAATATTTAACAGCAGAGAGTTTGGTTACTTTGCATTTCTCCTAAAGTGGAACTTTGGCAACAGGTTTGGTATAATGTCGACTCCTAAGTCCCTATCACACACATATTCCTGTAGCCTGTTTCATGGCAGATATTACTTACATCGCCCCTTCCTCATTACTTCTCATTCACTCGAGTTGAATTTCATCAATCATGTATCACGCCAGCTTTGGAGGTCATGCAATCCTCATTATTCACTACTTCCTTTGTGTGCAAACATATCCATATGGGAGGTAAGACCTTCTGCATATCATTTACATACATCAAAAGGAGGAATGGTCCCACGACCGAGCCCTGTGGCATACCACTAGCTTCCCTAACCCATTTCAAGAAGGTTCTTCGAAATGCATCCTTTGTTCCTTTCCACTAACAATTTTCTATTTTTCGAAGGAGTCTCCCCCTTGAATGTGTGTGTTATTACCTACTTGTATTGAGCTGTTGGAGGGGGGAGGGGGTACTTTAAACTTGTTGGACCCCACCTCTTGAACATTCTTTATTTCATATAAATTCATTCATTTGTGTGTGTGTGTGTGTGTGTGTGTGTGTGTGTAATAATACTAGTTCTAAATTACAGAGTTTTACACTCATGTTGCCAAGTTCCAACCTTTTAAAATGTACCACGTCTTTCATCCTATGCATGTATACATACACACATCTGTCTAAGTCTGGTATCCATTTATCGACCAGCTCCGAAGGGTAGATGAAAACCTGTGTTGGGGGTTGCCACAGGATTCGAACCTATAAGAGTCCGTAAGGCTAACGTGTGTGTGTGTGTGTGTGATCGAATGTAGAGCGATGTATCATGTGGTGATGCATGAGGCAGTGGTGTGGCACTGCAGTTTATGGCATGCATAAGTATTTGAGGTGGCGTGGAGCGGCGCGGGTGGTAACATGCAGCAGTATGCATGGAAGCGTGCGGTGGCATGTGAGCATCATGCAGTTACCTGGATGGCGTGTGAGAGGACTGAGAACGGCGTGGGAGGTGCGTGATGGAGGAGGCGGTGGAGGAGGACAGCGAGGCGAAGGAAGAGGCGCGGGAGACGGGCCGGGACGTGTGGGGGGACGAGTACCTCAGCTCCCCAGGACAGTATTCTGGAAAAATACAACACTTCATATTAGTACCGCACCACATCTTCCTCAACATAACTATTAACACATAAACAGGTACATACATAACACCAAAAACAACAGAACAATTTCACATAAATCCATTATAATCACACTGACTTATAATGAAGGATATATATATATATATATATATATATATATATATATATATATATATATATATATATATATATATATATATATACTTCGTAACCATTACCATTTCATTAGTATTGACACTGACAAGCAAATATACCTAACCCACCCTTACGTAGGCCAATAACAGTTCGTGTAACCTCGAAGCACGGTCAGAATCTACACTACACTTCAGTTCCTCTGACCACGTCAGGCTGTGTGACCATAATAACCTGATGGCTTTTGTAACCAGTGCAGCCTAACCGATTAGCTACACTTTATAAATATTTATTCTATGTGCTTTACAGCTTTTCCAGTAGGGGGTTCATAGATTTGCAAGTATAATGTAGAAGTCTTAAGCGATTAACACTGAAACATTCCAAAACCCCTAAACTTTTTATCATTTTGTAGCTGCACATGCCAATAAAGTGCTATACTATGAAATTGTTTCTGAGAGAAGGTTAAGGATAAGGCTTTCTATTAGCTTACGTCGTACAGTCAACTCTCCAAGGTTTCTGAACGTCTGAAGTCAGCTCGTATTTTATTACACACTGAAACACCTTTGAAAGGTGGTTGGTTAAAGTAAAATGTAGTCTGGAGAGACCTAATGTTTTTGAGTGTGTCAAAAAGTTGGCTTTGTGTTCCTCGTTCTACAAGTTTGTAGAATCTAGCTTAGAGGATGATGGTAGCTTAGCTGTGTCATTTACGGTGTTTTTTTTTTTTTTTTTTTTTTTTGCATACCCCTGGGTCATACACGAGTTACAACGTGACTCTGCTGTTGCTGGGTGTGGTAAAAGCGAATGATTGCATTACGTGTAGAAATCAGGCTCTTTCATACATCATGTCTTGTAAGGAAATTCTTAAATCACCTGGTCATAACCTAGTCGTCTATGGCAACTTTAATCCACTGCAGCAGGTTTTGTAACGATGGTTGGGTGGCTGAAGGGTGAGCAGAGAGACATCCCAGCTAATAATTCTTCTGTCAGTTCCACAGTGAGTTTGGCATTAGCAGCGCGAGCTAGTTCTTCAGCCGGGTTCATGGTCAATCTTACATTTGGCTACTCTCTGTCGTGTCATGAAAGCAGTCAAGGTAATCTAGCATGCAGACGCCACAAGATGAGATGTATGTCATATGATATCAACGTTACTGAACTCAGCCAGCTAGAGGCAACACTGCCAATGGAAACTCGCCTCAAGCAATGTTGAATCATCGTCAGAGGAGAAAGAATTCAATGGTGTCAAGGTACTTCTTACTCCAAAGGAGCCCATCATTTCCCAGCTGTTGATTGTAATGCAACATTCATACTGCAGGAACCCGATAAAAGGGGTCTCTGAGGTTATATAATAATAATAATAATAATAATAATAATAATAATAATAATAATAATAATAACTTTCTCCCGTCTCTGCTCCAGAGAAGAAAATCTGTGCAATTTCGGCCATTCCCAGAAATTTGATCAGGCACTCTGGGCTGCGGATGATCGTTGAAGATATTCTACTGTGATACTTTTGCCCAAAGGTGATGTTAACATCCGACAACATTCTTCCGTTCTCAAGCTTCAACGCCTCTGGCCTGACATTATTTGAAGAGGCACAGGTAAGATCATCAGGCATAATCACCCCATCTGTTTCACTCCCCCTGCCATGACATTACAGCTACAATGCCATGTGGCTGCTTGGTAGCAGACACAGAAATACGATTACCACTGTGGAACACTGGGATGCCATGTTCTATGATGAAAAGCTGTAGAGTCAATATTCTAGAAGAAATTATCTTGTTTTGTATATCTTTAATGTCAAGCAGGTTCTTTTTGTACGTACTTTCATTACACGATAGGCTGGTAACGCATCACAGAGAAATCCCTTGGTATAGAATTGTGTATGTCTCTTGGTAGTGCATTATACATAAAACTATTGGTGACGAATCATACATAAATCCCAATGTATCCTTCCATACACAAGTTTATAGTTACTCTTCCTATACACAAGTCTTAGAGCAATGCATCAAGCACAAATCCCCAGCAACAAATTCACACAAGTCTCGCAATACTGCAGCGTACATAAGTAAGGCCCTTGGCAACGGATTCTACACGAGCTCCCTGGCAACGCATCAAGCTAGGCTCCATACATATATCATACAACTGCCTTACAAAGTTAGATTCATGATGGCCAGCCTCACGGGGAAACATCTAGCGAGGCAGAATTATACACGAGTTCCTAAATACTGCTTGGGGAAGTGCCAGAATGTCTGATCTACAAGGCTATTGGCAGCCTGGCAGTTACTCACAACGGTACGATTCTTGAGAACGACGGAACGACCCTTGAACACCATGGCAAGACCTTTGAGTATTATGGCGTACAACCTGGCCTAAGGCATGAAGTGGAAGGAAATGCGGGTAGAGGAAAGTGTCTAAGTGGACGGAAGAGGGGAGGCATCCACAGATTGGCCCGAGGGGTGATTAAGTGAAGGCTAGGGGACGTATAACAACAGTGGTCTCGCCAACCTCACCACGGCCCACTCACTGGTGCCTGATGTACACTATCTCTTCCGTCTTCACCAGCACCAATACATCCAAATCTGGGCTTACTTGCTCCACTACCAAGAGAGTACAACTTCTCTCCTTTACTATCTTGATTCCGTCTGCATCGACTAATATTTAGGATACCGTTACTGTCCTTCGCGATACAACCTCGTCGCACGCCAAAGCTCGGTTATAACTACTGCACTCCAATCTTGATCTTTAGGACCATCAATCTTCCTCTAGAGACTTCCAATGTCCCTCTTGAGAACCACCAAACTCCCTCCCGAGGACTCCAATCCTCCTCTTGAAGACACCAGTGCCCTCCTTGAGAAACCCAATCCCCTTCTTGTAGATTCCAATCCCCCTCTCGAGGACCACTAATTCCTCCTGGGTTGCTGGTGTTGTTGTTTATGGTCCAACAGGCCTTAGCATACGGGCCTTCATCTCTCTATACGCCAGCCGTGGTATCTCTTGACGTCTTACCAAGTAGAGCAAAGTTTGCCTTCTCCAAGAAAACAGATGGCTGGATACTGCGAACCTCCAAGACAAGCAGAGACAAAACCTAGGACGACATCCCTCACTGAAAATGGATGAATATGTTTCACGAGCCTCCAAAATGAGTGAGGGAAAAACTGAGTCCCCCAAGAAACTGTATTTGCGTCCCTCCTGTTCTTCATTCATATATCTGACACTCACGCAAACACGAGCCACAATTTCATATCATCATTTGCATATGGTACAAGACTAAGCATGAAAATCACATAAACAGAAGACGCGGAAAGACTACAATGAGACATAAACGAAGTCTTTAACGGGACAACTTAAAACATGCTTTTCAGTGGAGATAAGTTTCATCTCCTCCGTCCGGTATGGCAAAAATGAAGCTATCCAAAAACCACAGAATATCGTACAGACACAGACGCTATCACAAACCAGTTGAACAATGTGAAAAGCTTCGAAGTAACAATGTCTAACGACCTAACCTTCTGTGAACACAAAACAACGGTCGCCTCATGTAGAGGGATGGCAGGCTGGATCCTGCGGACCTTCAAGACAAAAGAAGAAACACTAATGTTGATATCTTAAAGCGCAAATTCTTTCGCAAACTGAATGCTGTTGCGTCCAAACATAACCCTATAAGGTGGGCGAAAATGTGAAATCTGAACATTTTTAGAGATCTTTTACAGCCCATAATAATATGGTAAATGACCTGAATATTTAAGACGGTTAGAATCTCTGAGGCTATACTGCCTGGAGCACAGACGGCAGAGATATATCATCTATACCTGGAAAATCGTAGAAGGTATTGTTCCCAACTTACATTCGGAAACAGGATCTTACTAGCATGACTGGCATGGAAGGCTTTCTAAAATGCCACTTCAGAAATCCAAGGATGCATTATGCACAAAAAGAGAGAACACCATCAACATCCGGGGCTCAGACTCTTCAACACCTTACCAGCTACCATCGGAAACAGGATGCGATGCACAGTAGACAAGTTCAGGAGTAGATTGGACAAGTACCTAAAAAGCTTAACAGACTAGCCAGGCTGGGGAGGCTTATGTAGGCTTGAGGGCTGCGGCTTCCAACAGTTTAGTCGACCGACGACCCAATCCAACAAACAGCCTATTCCCAGCCCGGGCTTTAGGGGTGAAGATCCGCGAAGACTTCACTAGGTATGCACAAGGGATGATGACATTCCTCAAAGAAAATGGATACCTGGGCTTTGCGAACCTCCGATAGAGGTGAGGGAATATCACTACTGTGATGGAATTCCTCAAAGAAAACAGATGCCTGGGCTTTGAAAACCTCCAAGATAGACGAGAGAATAACTAAGATGACATTCTTCAAAATATCATCCTTAAAAAGACGATAATCTTGAGTAAGCAGGTTTACGAAAGACTGTGTGTCAGTATTCAATAATTCTAGAAACAGCTGAAATCCTTTCACTATTTTCTCAAGCAAAGACGGGATAAATATTGCAGTATATATATAGAAATTCCTGGACAATATGATCCCCAACTCTACACTAAAAATCGTTCCATATTTGTAATAAAAACCTTGTAAAACATCCGGGACTCGGAACACTGCAACCAACAGCGTAAAAACGTTAAAAACATTTTGGACCACTCAGCGGAGAACTGAAATATAAAAATAAAACAAAAATCACAGGAGGAAGTTCTACAAATTGTGTCGGGTCTAGTAGGACGGGGAAGGGTACGAAGGCCATCGAGCCGCACCCACAAACAGCCTCTGATCAGATGGGCAGAAGAGGAGCTCAGAGATACAAGACAGAGAGATGCTTCTGGAATCAACGTAAGGTATACGCAAGGCTTCTGGAATCAACGTAAGTTAACGTAAGGCTTCTGGAATCAACGTAAGATATACGTAAGGTTCTATAATGGGAAAAACTATTCTTTGAGGCTCTAGAATGTACTTTAAGAGAAAACTACTCAATAATATGAAAAATGTATGGCTTTTGCTACTTTAATTTGACACATTTCTTCACATAAAATCGTAAAATCGTAAAGACAATATAAAAAAAAAAGAATAAGAATAATCCTTGGTCAGAGGGAGGCTATCGTAAGCTTCGCCTTTAACCAAAAATTCTTAACAAACGGCAGTCAAACTTTACAACACTTAAACAAAGAATTAAGTAAAGCTTTGACTGAGGTAACCGTATCTATGAAATAATCAAAATACAAATAAACAGTAAATAATATTACTGCAAATACCATGTAAATCACTAACAAGTGAGAAAGTGGGAAGAAAAACATACATCTCTCCATTAAACAATTCCAAGCAGAAAATGAAAACAGAAAGTAAAATCCTTTAAAACACGGTAGGGGGGAAAAAAATAATTTCAACGCAAGCCTAATACATTAGTTATAGCTGGCTGTTTCCCACACTGGCCAGGGGGTAGAACTCGGGTCAGAGAAAACGAGACCATAATACGAATTTTGGGGGTCACATAATCATTTGAACACTGTTTGCGAGTAGCAACTGCTTTAACCCTTTCAAAGTTACTTAACTCTAGTGGAAAATCTTTTTTTCTTATTATACAGAGTATCTCTGTGATAGCTTAACAATGTTAAATATGCCTTTCGGCGAGGTGTTAATACTTAGCCAATCAGCTGGCTTTTTGGAAACTGAATTCTCTGTTGGCTTCAACACAAAACAAGCCTCATTAAACAAATCTAAGTTGTACACTTCAACATGTGGTCTGGACCATCCACCAACACCCCACCATCACCTGTCGTGCGTGTCCTCACCACACTCTGGCCGTCCTCGAAGCTGGCGCTGGCCCTCCGAGGGAACGTCACACTTACCAGGTCACACTCGACGGCGCGAAAGTAGTGCGGGAGACGGATAACCGTGTGTGTCCTGGGCGTGGTGTTGTTCCGCGACGGCCCTCCAGACGTGGCGGTCGAGGGAAGAGCAACAGTTAAGGGGAGCGGGAGAAGCAGCACCCAACAGGATGCGTTACATATATCCCTCTCTTGCCTGGTGCTTAAAGCTGGGCTACGAGAGAGAGAGAGAGAGAGAGAGAGAGAGAGAGAGAGAGAGAGAGAGAGAGAGAGAGAGAGAGAGAGAGAGTGGGGAGAGTAGTGAGTACGCTCCCCTCCTCTCATGTTAATACATCAAAGCCGTGCATTCTCGCGCAGTTAATATTTTGCCAGCTTAACAGCCAGGATGATAATGAGCTATGTCTGACCCCCACACACTGAACCTACGAGGACATAATATCAAAAGTGAGGCTTCGTCTTTACCACACCACACCACATCTCACTGTCTCTCTATATAATCTGTCCGGCAATGTGGCCTACCAGCCACCACAATACAGCGAGTCATGTACAGCTCGTAGCTATTCCTCTGGTAGTTCCCTGAGCTTTACCTACACGTACCTACACGATCATTCCAACACCTGTATATACAGAAGGTGGGAGGGTCAGGATAACGACTGGAAACTAAAATCTCGTTTCGGGGGATAAGGAATCATTAATTAGGACCAGCAAGTATATGCTCCGGCGTTTGATCTACGGGCGTATGTTGGAGAGTCAGGGACTACTAAGCAAAATTATAAATTTTTACAAATGAATGCAGCAGAGTGAATGATAGCTTCATGAAAGATTCGACATTCACAAGGTCAATCTTCATTTATAACACAAACATAAGAATAACAATTCTTTCTTTTTTCTCTCTTTTTTTTCTTTAACCAAATCTCTACATGACACACTGAACAGCTGTCACCACTAACGACCAGAGAGTTATGGTGCTGTCCAGCCCTACGCCGCGGCCCACAGCACTACACCAATGTGAGGTCAACCCATTACAAAAAATAAAAAGTTAATCAAATAGTTATACAGGAACGATGACCACACACTGATCTTGGGATCTAGGTGTTACACTCCTTGCTACGTATGATGACACAATAAGACCCCGCCACCGTACCGGCCAAAGAGGTACAAGTTGTAGTTTATCTACATGATATTGAGAGCAACGGGGGCTACCAACATTTTCTCACCATTTCTAGCGACGATCTATACTGGAGCAAGTTGACCATTTCCCGCGACGATCTATACTGGAGCAAGTTGACCATTTCCCGCGACGATCTATACTGGAGCAAGTTGACCATAACATACAAACGATAGCTCAATACCCGAGACCACGAGCGAGGACAGACTAAGGCTCAGTCTTGGCCACATCACAACGGGCGGGTGAGGACACACGCCGCCTCATGGTCGTCTAGTGTGTCCCAACAGAGAGGAAACAGTTAGCTGCTCTGCACAAACTCCCTTCCTCGATGGGCTTGCGGTTCAAACTCCAAGTTTTCTTGAGACTTTCTGAGCGAAGCCTTAAGCAATGAAACACCACCACGAACGTGAACGAGGCTCGAACGCAGATGGTTCAAACATTACCGTGTCCGGGCGACAGACTTAGCCACCATGCCACACCCTGTCGTGGTGGACTCTGGGTACTGACTGCCACAATCTCCCCCTGGTACATTACCGGACGTAACGCGATGTTTGAACCCACTCGAACTCACTACCTGACTGAGCAGATCGAGACAGCGTTTCTCATCGTTCGACTTGATGGGTTCGATGTTGTTTATGGTCATCATGTACACTGAGGTGAAAGCCGACCATCCATCCTACGGTGGCTGCGGACTAGTAAAGTCTTTGGTCCACTCAGGGCGTCTGTCGAGGGAGAGAATGGCCGGATATTACCGGAATAAATGGAGGGAACGGCGTCCTTGGTCGCGCATGAACCGCGGACGTATAATCGATGAAGAGCCATTAAAAGAGATGGATGGAGATGGGAATGTGTGAACCGAATGACGTAATCAGTATGGCTCCGGGAATGCGGGAGAGAGGCACCCACAGCACAAGGGAAAATCTTATCCTCACCCACTACCCTCCCGCACACTTATGAGACAACCAACACTCTGGGTATACCACGAGAGAGAGAGAGAGAGAGAGAGAGAGAGAGAGAGAGAGAGAGAGAGAGAGAGAGAGAGAGAGAGAGAGAGAGAGAGAGAACGTTAAAGAGACGGCCTCGATTAAGGAATTCACTTTCCCGTGCCGTCTCAGCTAACATAAAAAAGGGTGGAAAACTACGAGAATTATAATAACTATCATAAGCCATTTAAACCCGATGCGTTAGAAGCAGTGAAACCTTGGCGGGTCGCTCAGACATTTAAATCCTGCGCGCGAGACCCACATTTAAACCCAGTGCGTGATGCTCCTCCTCACTTAACTCCACGTAGACCGAGTCTCCCTCTAATATCATCATCAGGTTCCTTCTTCATGGCCTCCTCACATGTACAAATATCACACACGGCAGAAATCTCACCAGAAAATCGAGTCTATTTTCCACAGCACAGTAAGGCCGGGGGGGGGGGGGGGGGGGGGGGGGGGGGGGACTGAGTGGGCGGGCGCGCGCACCACACTCCCCCCATAGTGGTTGCCGGGTTACTGAGCTCCGAGGAGTTTTTCAGGGACTAATAAGAGTGGCGGGTGACATATAACATCTCTATTTATGTGGTGGTTGTGGTAAGAGAAGCAGCCAACGGTTCCCTCACACGCAGCGGGAAAGATCAAGACCGTACCATGGTTCGACCTGGGTGATCACCCACACCAGGAGTCATCACTTTGTTCCCCAGTCCACATGATACAGCCAGATCGAGATGTCACAGCCACTCGGCAAACCTGGATGCACAAAGATTGACAGGAGGTTACACCGCTGAGGTTCACAAGGGTTGTAAACCCGTCACATCTGACTGATATAACCAACCGTGATATTATCACCCTTATCTATATCACTGTCTTCACCCCAGTTCGTCAAGGGCTTGGAATGTCTTGCCCACACCACAGCCTACAGGTTAGTATACAACTTGCCCACACCGCAGATTATGGGTTGATATATGTCTTACCCACACCATAGCACAGGAGGTGGCATATGGCATGCCGACACCAAAGCATGAGGATGGTTCATAATGACTCTCTCTCTCTCTCTCTCTCTCTCTCTCTCTCTCTCTCTCTCTCTCTCTCTCTCTCTCTCTCTCTCTCTCTCCAGCCCCCTTCCTGCCCTTGCCGCCCTGCAAGGGTCCCGGGCCACCAGAGGTCCGCCGCCTCACGCTTGTTCGGACCACTTCAACGGGCCACTGGCCACACCCACCGTGCACCCTGCCTCCCTGATCGCTGCTTGGAACGCGCGCCAACCTCACTTCTGGACTGACAACGTTCAACTCTGTGAGCCTCACTTCTTTCTAACCTTACACGAGACAAAAATGATAACAACGTCAAGGAAAGTCTCTGCATTACCTCGTCAACCACGGCCTCCATTTTCCCTCCTCCCTTCCACGATAATCAGCTCTTCTCTGAACACACCCGCTGGCTGCCTCATTACGCCGAATGCCGTCCTAATCATTTTGCAGGATCACACAAGGTCTCTAGTTACCTGAATGTGATGCTACATACTCACACATTCCAACCCTCTATCACATGATAATAACATAAACCTTCCACGTACATGTGATCTAGACCTATTTCACATTCCTCTTGGCGAGAACCGTCTGTCTGACTCCACCTAAGGAAAAACACCTCACTTGGAGACGGATGTACTCGCGTCTGTCCAAAAATTTCCCTGGAGAGGCAAAGAGAACCCCGTCCGTACTCAACTCACATTCACATCCCAACGTGGAGAGGTTCACACACACACACACACACACACACTCCATTGGCTCACTCAGTGATCACATGCGAGGAGGGATGTTCGGTAGTTCTAAGGCCATGAAGCTACAAGGGTTCAACCCGAGTTGAGGTTGGTTTAGACGAGTACTCCCAAGCCGGCGTAAGCAACAAGGGTTTAAGGTGGATGAGGAACTCGGGTTAAAGCCCGTGTAAAGCAACAGGGGGTTCAAACCACGTCAAAAACATAGGCGTTTAAGCCGGGTAAACAGCAAGGGTTCAACAACAGAGGTGGGTGAACAACAGGTGAAAAACAAAGGCTTAAACTAGGTAAACACGAGTGGTTCAAGTTAAGGAGGTAACTGGGGTTCAAGCCAAGAAGTAGTGTATATGCTTGCGTCCCAGCCCGAGGCCTGGCTAAGGAAATAATCCTAGCGTCTCGCTGATGCCCAAAGCAGAGACGCCCTCCGGTACACCATCTAGTGATGGCCCCGGTAGGCTTGGGTCTGGGGAAAACACCGACAAAGCATCCAGGGTTCGGTCTGGTCTGTCATACTGATATAAAATGAATGAAGAAACACAAACACACATTTCAGAAGATGGGAACTCACGAGTGTGGAACTACCTCCCCCAGCTGAACAAATGAGTAAACACACACACACACACACACACCCACAACTAGGCTCACTGCCCCGACGAAATCTCTTCACCGGTGCTGAGGGAATGTGCAGACACACTCGAAAGGCCGCAGCTCTAGTTCGCAGCCAGAAATAAATCTATTATGTTCAAGATGTGAGCAGGTTTCTCAACAAGTTGCATTAGGCCAATCTCAAGCATGGTGCCCAATATGTCGCCAAGGGAATGAAAGAGAGGAGGAGAGGAGGAGGAGGAGGAGGAGGAGGAGGAGGAGGAGGAGGAGGAGGAGGAGGAGAGAGAGAGAGAGAGAGAGAGAGAGAGAGAGAGAGAGAGAGAGAGAGAGAGAGAGAGAGAGAGAGAGAGAGAGAGAGAGAATGTGGGAGAAAAAAACACATGATTTTCTGATGGGACATGAAAGAAGGTGCTGAGGGGGGAGTGGATGGGACTACAGGGGTTGCAAAAGCATGTGGAGGTGAGCGAGAGATGCAGAGACCTGGGAAGATGACGGGATGGGACGGGACGGACGGAGGAATGGGAACAAGAAGGACAAGCGGAGAGAGATCCCAGCAATACACAAGACGAGAGCGGCCGACCCCCAAGCGCAGGTCATGGTAGAATAAACTTGAAGTCAATCAATAACCCGCAGACCCGGCCATGCTCCATCCCCTTAGGCCCTGCACCATCCCCTTGGGCCCTGCACCATCCCCTTAGGCCCTGCACTATCCCCTTAGGCCCTGCACCATCTCCTTAGGGCCCTGCACCATCCCTTAGGCCCTGCACCATCCCCTTGGGCCCTGCACCATCCCCTTAGGCCCTGCACCATCCCCTTAGGCCCTGCACCATCCCCTTAGGCCCTGCATCATCCCCTTAGGCCCTGCACTCTCCCCTTAGGCCCTGCACCATCCCCCCTAGCCACACTAAAGCCCCTCTGAAGCACCGGACCCAGCAGGATACGTCAGCGTGACCGACCAAGGGTTCACACAACTCCTTCTCTCCCTCCCTTCCAGGCCACTGCCCCACTCCCGCACCCACATGACGATCATGTGCGCTACACACACACAAACACACACACACACACACACACACAAAATGAACCAGTACGCACACAACATACTGGTGTACACACAACGCTCCAGTCCTCAGCTTGTAAACAGAGACCGTCCAGGATGATCTGGCTATACGGCAATTCCACATGGATGGTTTACCCCGCACGTGTGGTGGTAACCAGGCACTTGGTCGGTCGTGGTATGCGGATGTGTTTATCACGAACACGTCACTGGCAAAGACGAACCGACTGGTCGTATCGTCAGGTAAGGTGGTCAGTTCGTACGGTGAAGAGAGAGAGAGATAGATAGATAGATAGATAGATAGATAGAGAGAGAGAGAGAGAGAGAGAGAGAGAGAGAGAGAGAGAGAGAGAGAGAGAGAGAGAGAGAGAGAGAGAGAGAGAGAGAGAGAGAGAACTTTCGATGCGATAATTTATCCCCAGCAAAATGCGAGACCTGAGCCACGATCTTCAGTGTTCAAGTATGGCGATGGTACTCTACCTCAGCTACGCCACGCCCAACTGTGGAGGATGGGCCCGGCAGACAGTCGTTTATACCCCTTAAGAACAAGACGACGACCCTGAGGGGGTTGCGTTGACGACCTGACCAATAAGATCATGTCATCATACTCGAGGGTTCTCGTATCGTCCCGCCCATAGAGGACAGTACCGTCGGAGCTGTAAAAATCACCACCACAAACAAGTTTCATTTCCCACGAGTCCTTTATCTACACTACTTGCCCCAATACATCGTGTGAGCACAGTGTAACATAGTTGGTCTGTGAAGCCAGAGGCAGATATTTAATAAACATTATTCGTCATGAGATTCAAATCAAACTGTTTTGAATTCCCTCTTCCAGGGGCCACCAGGAGTGATAAAGTTGACGTCTGACCCAAAACTGCATTAGGTAAAAGAAGCTGTTGAAAACAACATAGGTTGTCAATTACAAGTCTTAAAACTGTAAATAATACGGATACAACATATCTCTGAAGCAAGCATGCAGTAGTGGAAACATTTTTCCATCACAATGAAATGCGTAAAACATGTATATGGAGAAAGTAAGAAAATCAGCAGATGACAAGACATTATAACGGCTAGGCTGACGCTAGGCTACGGATACTTATTGACGCTTTGGACGGCTGGGCTATGGTTAGTACTGGATACTATTGGCGCTTTGGGCTGGGAAAAGGATAGGCTCTGGTTACTATTGGCGCCTTGGACGGCTGGGCTATGGCTAGGCTATGGTTACTATTGGCGCTGTGGCCTATCTGGGGATGTTAATCAAGTGAACTGTAAAGTCTGTGGTCAAAAATGTTGACGCAAACTGGAATACTATTATATAAGTTCGAGACAGTGAACAACTACATCCTTTAGGGATACAGGTCCGAACAAACCGTACGAGAAAATGTAACACCTCAATGGTAACAAAATACCGAGAACACTGAGTTTACTTTTTTGCATCTGCATAGTCGATAAACTTACCTTATGAAAGACTGTAAGCTTAGGTAATGAACCCACTTTGTAACAGTTTATGTAATGATTATCTGGCCACTACCGCCCTGACAAAGACCCTTCGGAAACTTAATGATTTTCTTTTTGCGCCACCGCTCACAGGACGATCACGGGCGGCACAACGAAGTACCCGCTGAGAGAAGCACAAAGCAACGAACTAAATCACAAGGGTTTTGCCCAACACGGAGAGGCAGATGTCTGCTGAGACAGGTGTTTTCTGGATAACTGTGTACACGTGTATCTGGCAGACATGTGCTAGGTCAGGTGTGTGAATAGGACAGATATGTGAGGTGGAATAATACGTTTTGGTATTTTTGAGGAAGGAGATGTAAAGGAAGAGATGGCATTCAAATTATATTCGTCTTTACTCCCAAAATAACGAATGTAAATAACTCGAGTAACGACACAAGACATCAGCTGACTCGCCCACAACAGTTGAAGAAAATTGCCGGATGTCGCCAGACGCGCGGCGCTGCTTCATGACCACGAGAGGAAATATGAATATGGTGATATCGTGGACTCGCCCTTAAAGTTTAGAGTTCTTCGATTAAACCTTCATTGGAAACATTACCAAAATCTTTTATAAAAGTCCACGTTACGTGGTTGGGAGGACTGAGTTAGTTATGTTTATTTCATTTATCAATTACAGATATGTAATGGTGGTAATCAAGCGAAAGTCTTTAATGGATGTGCCTACGACAATCTCTTAAGGCCATACTGACACGTACGTCTCTTGACATACACGACGAATGATCAACCACCACTGTGCCACCTGTAACGTCTGTGCCACCTACAACAACCACTGTGTCGTCACCCACTACCTATATAACCACCTACACGCCACCTACGACCCCTCGCGCGACCAGTCACCATCGCCGCGCGCCACCTACCATCACCGTGGTGTCAACCACAGACTGAATGACCTATGAAACACCACACACGCTTCACTCTGGAGACATTGAAGGTCTGCCTGTCATGCTTCCCTCAACCAGCACCACACACACTATCACCTGGCATAGGCGTGTGTGTGTGTGTGTGTGTGTTGTGTGCATAAAAGTAAAGACATGGCACACACACACACACACACACACACACGTATACAGGTGTTACCGGGCTCCACCTGCAAAAAGTCACACTGCGAGGCTGTAACGTTTAGTAGTACAGTCTCGTCATTGAACTTCTAACTGCAAAGGAATGCACATTCCCCTGCTACTGAAAGCAGCGCAACCTTAGACTACAGAAGCATTTGGAAAGAGGTTCTAGATACCACCAGGCCTCATTTATAGAAATTGGTCTTTAGGTGTCCATAAAGCTACAGAAATTTATATTTATATATATATATATATATATATATATATATATATATATATATATATATATATATATATATATTGCAAAAGGTCACACTGGTGCGCATGATCTAGTATATGAAAAAAAAAAAAGAAAATGAAACACGTAAAGTTCCCAGGTGCACTTTCGTGTAATGATTACATCATCAGGGGAGACACAAGAATGAGATAGAGGCAGAAAAGTCGGCTTAGACACTATCGGTAAACAAGCGTTACCGGACAACGCTTGTTTACAAATGGCGTCTTAGTTACGTGTGTCTTCATTGTATATCAACTGACTGTTCTCTACCTTTTAACTCATTCTTGTATCTCCCCTCATGATGTGATCATTACACGAAAGTGCACTTGGGTACTTATCGTGTTTCATTTTCCTTTTTTTTTTGCATATATATATATATATATATATATATATATATATATATATATATATATATATATATATATATATGTAAACATCAAGCAGAAGATATACCCAACAGGTACAATATAGCCAATCGATAGAGCAAACAATACATAAAACACCTAGGAATAAAAACCCCAAGTGAACACGACAGACGGGCGAGACTGCTCAAGGAAGATACGAAAGTATGAACAAGGAAAAGCAGGCGATGACCTGTAGACCACACACCAACCTGCGGAGGGAGGACACGAGGGAAATATGAGGTTAAAGATGAGGGAGGAAGACAAAGGAAATGCAGCAGCATAAACCAAGAAAGGGGGATCAAATACGAGGGAGTGGAAGGGGAATGAGAGAAAAAGAGGAAGGAATATATAAGTATAGAAACCAAGAGATGCATGTGGGGAATTAACGGATTTAGACAAATCTTCAGCTTTGCAACAAAGAAGTCAGGACGCGTCGAGGAACAGTGAACCATGACCAACCACGGAACACAGGACGAAGAAGGAGAATGAACGTTTAAGTAAATAGAACACGGAAAATAGAAACGGAAAAAAAAAGGAAAACAGACGACCACTACATGCACGTAATAACAAAACCAGAACAGATGCAGCCTGAAAGAAAACGATGCAACACATGTTACAAACAAAACTGATAACAATTACACAGGATCATTCAGGGGACTGTTATCACGGTAACTACATATACTGATTGAGAATGAAGATAAAGCTAAAAAATGAAAGCAGAAAAGCGCAAGAGAATATCTGAAGAGCCGAACTGAAATAAACTAAGTGGAATTCACTGAGAGAACAAAGAATACAGGAGAGAAAATGCCTGTGAGAATAATACCTTTTGCAGACAGGAAAACAGTGAAGGAAGGCACGACACAAACAAAGGCCAGAACCCAGCTACCACGAGCGATAAATAATCACGAGGAAGAAAACCAGACCAGGTTCTTCTTCACCCAGACTTCCACCCGGGCGAGTCCACGTGTGGCGCCACCCCTCACTGAGGGCCGACCCCGCCGACCTCAGGGCCCAGGCTGTGTCCTGCTCCGGGCCGGCCACCTCCTGCACGGTGCTCACAGCTGCACTTGACACTCAAGTCTCCACATACGTAATTCTAAGCCTCCATAAACGTATTACGTGTCGAGGGAAATGCGTTCCTGTGTTGGGTTCTCTAGCTGTCCTCCTCACGGGCGTGTCTCGACCTCTACATACTCACGTACGTTAACCTACATGTGTGTATTGTGTGTACGTTCAGGCACTCCCGGACGCTGGGCGCAAAGACGGAATGAAATATACACCGTGAGGCTTGGTGTTAAGTAGGAGAGATAAGGAGGAACTGTGTACCGGTTACCCTTCCCCCGTACAGTAGGGCGTAATAAGGCTGGGCTGCGTTGTACAACTCCGGGGGTTTGCATCCATATGGTGGAGCGGGTTGAGCCACCTCCGTTTAAAGGGGAGGAACCCGCCTCAGCCTGGGGATCAATACTCCCCCCCACACATGGTGCGTATAGGTCCCCCCCACTACCACTCACACGTATAGGTCCCCCCACACTACCACTCATACGAATAGGTCCACCCCTCACTACCACTCACATGTACAGGTCCCCAACACTACCACTCACACGCATACGTCCCCCACACTACCACTCACACGAACAGGTCCACCCCACACTACCACTCACACATACAGATCCTCCAAACCACACTCACATAAATAGTTCCCCCTCACCAACACTCACACGTACAAAGCACCTACAACTACACTCACACGTATAGGTCCCTCACACCAACACTCATACGTATAGGTCCCATACAAGAACACTCACACGTACAAGTCCCCCCACAACAACATTCACATGTATAGGTCCCCACACCAACACTCACATGTATAGGTCCCCTACACCAACGCTCACACACAATGTGCTCATTATAACTATCAAAGCGACCAAACACACCCGGACTGTCAGGTTAATTGGTCTTAAGCCACGGCACAGCTCAGTTAATTGAAATGATAGTGAGTGTGCTGCTTAGCTAAGTGTACAGCGCCCGTCATAACTGTCATAAGCAGATAAGGTTCGGTTAAACACACACACACACACACACACACACACACACACACACACACAAGCAGTGGAGAGTACAGCCCCACAAGCCTACAACGAAGACTATATGCTCACAACACTACACTGAAGACCACACCCTCAGAAGACCAAGGCTAGGACTACACCCTCACAAGATTATACAAAAGACTACCATCCCGTAAGACCACAGAGCGAAGACTACACCCTCACAAGATTATACAAAAGACTACCATCCCATAAGACCACAGAGCGAAGACTACAGCCTCACAAGACTACATACAACAGACATACGCTGGTGTTCTGTGATCAACACGATCATCCACTACCTTCAAGATACGTACTGTACGTGATCACTAAGACCCCTGGGGTTAACAATGTCAGTATTGTACAATACGGGGCAAAACTAAACAAGGCTTCAAGGAGGAGGAGGATCGAGTCCAAAAGAAGAATCACAACACAGCGTTAAACCTACTACGTAGGAGGATTACACCGCTGAGGAAGAGAGGGATTTCTTTTTTTCCCAAGGAGAGAGACTAGTGTGGTCTGCCGCTGGCAGGCTGGCTGGGTGCCTCCCAGGGGAAATGTGGCAGAGTGGGGCCAGCAGGGGAGGTCGACTAAGGGGAGGCACAGGTTAGGGGAGGGGGCAGGGTGGAAACAGTTGAAAACGGGAGGATAAGGAGGCGTTGGGGGGGGGGGGGGTTCGAACAGAGAGGGATGGATGGACTGGGGTACGGGGGGGGGGTCGAATATTGATGGTCGAAAACCGGAAGATGACGCGGGGAAGGGAAGGGAAGGGAGGGAAGCGGAAACTCTCATGAGACAACGTAAGACATGGGATCTGTAGCGGCGTCTGCCACAGTGACGCCCGCATCACTCACACACAGGAGAACATCAGGGTAAAAGAACTGGGAGAACAGGAGACGCACGGGAAAGAAAATGAAGGAAATGGGTAAAAATGAATAACAAAAGCGAAACCAAAACATATAAGAGATAAAATCAAGGACACTTGGAGCAATAAGCAAGAGAAAACGAAAACTGCAAAACGTAAGAGAAAAATAATGATATCCAGAAAATGAGAAAAAATTAAAGTATTCAAGAGTTACAACATAAAATATTCCAAAATAATATCCACGCTAAACATATTCTCAGGAGCCCAAGCCAGAGTAAATGATTACATGAGAGAATAAAATATTAATACAACATGAAGAATGTAAGAGTTCATTTGGGCCTTCCACGTCAGGCTGGAAATGGTATTCCAAGCCAGGGTAAAGCCAGTCTTCCAGGCCAGAGAAAGGCTGGTCTTCCAGGCCAGTGAAAGGAGGCTGGTCTTCCATGTCAGAGAGAGGTTGGTCCTCTTCAAGACCAGAGAGGCTGGTCTTCCAGGCAAGAGAGAGGCTGGTCTTCCAGGCCAGGAAGAGGCTGGTCTTCCAGGCCAGGGTGAAGCCGGTCTTCCAGGCCAGAGAAAGGCTGGTCTTCCAGGCCAGGAAGAGGCTGGTCTTCCAGGCCAGGAAGAGGCTAGTCTTCCAAGCCAGGAAAAGGCTGGTCTTCCAGGCCAGGGTGAAGCTGGTCTTCCAGGCCAGAGAAAGGCTGGTCTTCCAGGCCAGGAAGAGGCTGGTCTTCCAGGCCAGGAAGAGGCTAGTCTTCCAAGCCAGGAAAAGGCTGGTCTTCCAGGCCAGGGTGAAGCTGGTCTTCCAGGCCAGAGAAAGGCTGGTCTTCCAGGCCAGAGAAAGGCTGGTCTTCCCGGCCAGAGAAAGGCTGGTCTTCCAGGCCAGAGAGAGGCCGGTCTTCCAAGCCAGAGACAGACTGGTCTTCAAGGCAAGAGAGAGGCCGGTCTCCCAGGCTAGCTAGATAGAGGCTGGTCTTCCAGGCCAGAGAGAGGCTAGTTTTCCATGCCGCCAGGGTGGAGCCGGTCTTCCAGGCAAGGGCAAAGGTTGGCCTTCCAGGCCAGAGGGCGAGGCCGCGGGGTTGGGCAGAGATAAAGAGTGACGGTGACAGCTTTAGGCTCCGGGTGGCCAGCGCCAGGCCCGGGTCAGGAAGATACCCTGATGATAACAGAGATAAATGACCACGACCAGAGGAGGAACACCCCCCCTCCCCCCCTTACCGGAGAGAATTTTCGAGAAGATAAGAAGAGGAGGCGGTACCCAGCGAAGATAAAGAGCGAAGATAAAGATATAAACTTGAGGGAGGGGGGGTTATTAATACGAACATGAGGACAACATGATGTAAGAACATGGAGAGATAAGACAAACATACGACATAGATGAAGAACAACAGAGAGAAGGTAACGACTGACGCAATCTATTACAAAAATGATCTTAAGTGTAATGATAGACTACCATGATTAATATCATAATTAACAAAGAAATAATGAAGTTAGAATGAAAAGAATATGAAATGAATCTGTAAATCTTCATACAAAGACGTTCAACATAACAAGAATACAGAGAGAGAGAGAGAGAGAGAGAGAGAGAGAGAGAGAGAGAGAGAGAGAGAGAGAGAGAGAGAGAGAGAGAGAGAGAGAAAGAAACAGAACAAAGACCCCATCTGAGAGCCCCACAGACGGAGGGAAGTGAGTGACACGATGACCTGACCCCAGCTATGAGGGATATACACATCAACCTTTTATTCTTTCCCCTAAGTAATGTTTTCCCTTCTCTGGTAACCTTACAATTAAGCCTCCGTCCCTGTGGAGGAAGGTGTTAGCTTTTGTCACGCTTCTTCTTCTTCTTCTTCTTCTTCTTCTTCTTCTTCCAAACAACGAAGATCTTAAGCCATTCCCGGTTGCTGGAGTCAACTGACTTGGAATTACGTCCAACTGGCACTTGAAACACTACACACAAACCCAATCTTGAATCAATCTACTCAGTTCGGATTTCTTAAAAGATTCTACGGATTAAATCTATTTAATTCGGATTTCTTAAAAGACTCTATGGATAAAAAAAAAAAATCAAAGGACCTAAAATTGTATACACTGGGTTTCTGTTCCTCGCACTCTTTAACAAGTGACTCAAAACATGGAGGACATACACCTTCCCACAAGCACCAAAAAACCTGCACAGGATCAATTTGTGTTCTGGAACATTTGTACAGTTTCACTGGGGTCAAAATTCCCAACACACAATTTCCCTTTTGTTACTAATCAGTCATGGATTAGTAACTGTTCATGAATATCGTAAGGAAGATGCCCTTCTAAATATGCTTCCAACATAAGCCATTCAAATCTAAAATTTCACCAGACTGGCTCCGAGATCACGCTTTTAAAAACACAGTTTTTCGTCTGGCCAGATTTATTTCAGCCTTCATGAAATTTTACCACAAAAATACCTTTCCATACATACACCAAAATGTCAAAGGTTACCACAATCTACATTTTTTTGTGGTATAAATTCCTGTAATATTAACCGATGTTTATGAAACCCTCAGTAACTGATGCATACTATATGACATCTTGACGAGTCTTGCTAGAACATACAGCATTCCACTGTGCATGTTGTCCAGTTCAATGATGATGATACTACTACTACTACTTCTACTACTACTACTACTACTACTACTACCACTACTACTACTTCTACTACTACTACTACTACTACTACTACTACTACTACACTACTACTACTTCTACTACTACTACTACTACTACTACTACTACTACTACTACCACTACTACTACTTCTACTACTACTACTACTACTACTACTACTACTACCACTACTACTACTTCTACTACTACTACTACTACTAATAATAATAATAATAATAATAATAATAATAATAATAGTAATCATTACAATATCTTTATTATTATCATCGTCATCATTATTATTATCATTATCATCATTATTATTACCTTTGTTATTATTATTATTATTATTATCATTATCATTATTATTATCACTACTAATATCATTATTATCTATTATCATCATTATCATTATTATTATCATTACTATTATTATTATTATCATTATCATTATTATTATTATTACCATTAATATTATTACTATCATTATTGTTATTATTATAATCATTATCATAATTATCATTACTATCATTAGTATTATTATTATCAATGTCATTATAATTACCAGTATTATTATCATCATCCCAATATATATTTCTCTTTTTCATTATAGTTAAAATGTTCCGGACAACTGAATTTGAGCGATGGTGACCATGAGTCACGACCAGGGTACGTACGTACCCTGGTCGATGCAGTCGTCAGCTCCCAACCAAGCCAACCGTTCATCCTTCCCTTGTGGCTGGTCGAACAAATAGAGGTACCTGGCTTAGGCTGGGGTATAATATATATATATATATATATATATATATATATATATATATATATATATATATATATATATATATATATATATATATATATATATTATCAGTGAGGCTCTGGTGACGAGGGAGTGTACGCTGAGTGAGGGTGGAGTCTCCAGACCTGGGAGCAGGCCAGGTATAAGGCTCGGGTGACGATGGACAATAGAGTCTCCGGTGGGAGGAGGCCCGGCCAGCCAGCCAAAGACCCTGATGACGGAGGCAGGAGGGAGGAAGCTCCAGCCAGAGCTTCTTGTGAGGGTCGAGTTCAGGCACGGGGGGTCAAGCGAGGTAGTAATTACTCTCGTTAGGGAATATGACCTCGAGGAGAATGACCTCTGGAAGAACGACCTGCAGGGAGAACGACCTGCCGGGAGAACGACTTGCCGGGAACCACCTCACTCAGGAATCAATACCTATGAGGACCTGTGAGAGTGGTGAACCAGTGAGAGTGGTGAACCTGTGAGAGTGGTGAACCTGTGAGAGTGGTGAACCTGTGAGAGTGGTGAACCTGTGAGAGTGGTGAACCTGTGAGAGTGGTGAACCTGTAAGAGAGGTGAAGCAGTGAGAGTGGTGAACCTGTGAGAGTGGTGTACCTGTGAGAGTGGTGTACCTGTGAGAGTGGTGAACCTGTGAGAGTGGTGTACCTGTGAGAGTGGTGTACCTGTGAGAGTGGTGTACCTGTGAGAGTGGTGAACCTGTAAGAGAGGTGAAGCAGTGAGAGTGACGTCCTGTAGCGAGAGTGTGAACCCGAGTGAACCAGACTGGTAACGCCAGAGAGCGTGGCGGGGAGCAACCACACCAGGGCGATACACACACACACACACACACACACACACACACACACACACACACACACACACACACACACACACACACACACACACACACACACACACACACACACACACACACACGTCTGACTGACTGATGTTATTAAAGTCCTCACGATGAGAGGGCGTAGGACCCGAGCGCGAATGGGGGGGTGCCTGGGTACGAGAGAGAGAGAGAGAGAGAGAGAGAGAGAGAGAGAGAGAGAGAGAGAGAGAGAGAGAGAGAGAGAGGGAGAGAGAGAGAGAGAAACCCAATGTGAGAGGCGCGGCAGACCGACTTGTGCCAGGTTGAGGTGCGAGGCCCTGGGAAGTGTGAACGGAATGTCACAACGTTTCGAGGTATTTTCTGGCCGGTTTGGCAGAGGAGGAGGAGGAGGAGACACAGCCCTTACGTAGCCAGAGGGCGTCGGGAGGGTGATGAAGATGGCGACTGGTATACGGGGCGGACGAGGGGAGAGGCGGGAGCGAGTCCCCCAGCGGAAGATGCAAATGAGGGAAGGCGATTCAGGAGAGACAAGGGTAAAGGGAAACAGACAAACGGGCTCACACACCACGACCTTTGCTGTGAGTAAAGTTACGTATTGAGAGATCTTAGAGGAGACGACACATGAGAGAACTTAGAGGAGACGACACATGAGAGAACTTAGAGGAGACGACACATGAGAGAACTTGAGATGACGACCCACTTATCGGGGGACAACTTAGCTGTGAGATCAACACTGGAGAGACGAGACTGACAGGAGAGAGAGAGAGAGAGAGAGAGAGAGAGAGAGAGAGAGAGAGAGAGAGAGAGAGAGAGAGAGAGAGAGACCCTGTGGGGAGACGGGACTTAAAAAAAAATTAAGACATCTCAAACTTAGCCGAGAGGCGAACTTTTCGGGAGACAGACAAGTCTGAGAGGACTTAACCAGGGGATCCTCCCCCAGTGGAAGGTCAAGTTAAAGAGGACAGTGCTGGAGGAGGGCATCAGACTGGAGGGATGTGACCCCAGCAGTGGAGGTTGTATGGGGGAGGACGGAAGATGGCACCCAGAGGGAGGTATGACCCAACATGGAGATATAGGGAGGGGGGGATGATGGCACCTAGAGAGAGAGAGAGAGAGAGAGAGAGAGAGAGAGAGAGAGAGAGAGAGAGAGAGAGAGAGAGAGAGAGAGAGAGAGAGAGAGGGTAATACAAACAGTGTGAACTAGGGTCAGGCCATTCGCAGGGGAGAGGGTGGTGGTGGTGTTCAGTGAGGGGGAGGGAGAGGGGAGATGACGGAATCTGAGGCAATTGGGTCAAGCTAAAGGGGGGGGGGGGAGTTCAGAACACCGGTGGGGGGGGAGGGGAGGAGGCTGACAATGATGTAAGGGAAGAATTAAAATAGATGTACACAGCAGGGAGGTAGAGAAGGGTGGGGGGTGGCTCACACGAACACAGGTCTGCCTTAGAAGAAATGTAAGCCACAGAAAATGGGAAGAGGGTGAGGCATGACTCAAAAAATATAATTAACTCAAAAGAAACAGGCGATCTGCCAGGGGGAGACTATAAACGAGAAGTGAAAAAATACATGAAGAATAAATAATCCCGTCAGACAGGCTACCACTTCGATAATGTGTGGGTAGAAATGAATAATGATACATGATAATTCCGATTACATCTCTCGCTGTCGCTAACTACAGCGAGCACGTCTTAAAAAGCACCAGAAGGATATCAAGTGAATACAAGGAACACTAGACACTGAAGAGAAAGTTTAAGAAATGTGGGCATACGAGAGAGAGAGAGAGAGAGAGAGAGAGAGAGAGAGAGAGAGAGAGAGAGAGAGAGAGAGAGAGAGAGAGAGAGGTGAACCGCGAGACGACAATTTCACAATAATCCAATCCCGTTTTCTGTCGTCGAGAAGACATATAGACGAACTGCAGGTTCTCTGTCTATCTCTTTCTCTGTCTCAGTGTCTCACGCCCGGCCAGACACGCAATGCCCACCCTAACGCAATCGTTCACGGGCCAGCACTCTCTCCTCAAGTCGTCGCTCAGCCATCCTTCAAGTCTCGGGATCTACCAAGCCACGTTTCACTTACCACCTCCCACCACCACCTCTCATGCTGGCCTCACCCAACACATTTTCTGTTAGGGTTGCTGCACAGAAAACGTGCTTCATTAGCGAGCCCCCGGACACAAAAGGAGGAGTGATGTGTGCTTTTAATTCACTGGATCCAGGCGGGTTGGAGGGATTTTACACTGGTCGCTCTCCCTGGGAGAGGAGGAGAGGAGAGGAGGGGCGAAGGATACATGGAGGTGGGATAGGGAGGGGAGGGAGGGAGGGAGGGAGGGAGGGAGGGAGGGAGGGAGGCCCTACTTGAAGGTTGATACATCCTCCACACATCACTCATCATGAGAGACGCAAACCAGGACGCTGGACCGACGCAGAAGTCGGTCCGTTTCCCGATGGCCTTGGCGGGGGGGTAAGTATACACCTTCAGCCACACGTCCTTCGTTTTCCTTCTCTCTCTCTCTCTCTCTCTCTCTCTCTCTCTCTCTCTCTCTCTCTCTCTCTCTCTCTCTCTCTCTCTCTCTCTCCCCCCGCGCTCCAACACCGCCGTTCTTCTATGTTGTTCCTGCCAGCAAAAGCCGCTGTTGTTAGGCAAGGCTGTATGCTGGGGTCCCCCAGGGGTTGTGGTTCGGGGGGAGGGGAAGGGAGGGGGGGAACTGTTTACAGTAGGTTATACTGCTGGTTGCCAAATGTACACTGAACGATCATTACGTACGCTGTAGTATGACATACTTGTAGTAAACTAGTTATCATTACAAGTAATTTATCATTATGATGCTATAGCGAAAAATGAACATATGGGGATCTTACTATTAATAATGGTAATTCTGTCTGTCTGTCTGTGTCTCCGTCCGGTGGTAAAAAAAAAGTTGAAAGCCATTTTTTCGGACTTCGTACAACAGGCACCCGTGTCTAGAACAACCGGCACCGTACCTAAAAACAACCGGCACCGTACCCAAAAGACAACCGGCACCGAACCTAAAGACAACCGGCACCGTACCCAAAAGACAACCGGCACCGTACCTAAGGACAACCGGCACCGCACCTAAAACCAATTGCATCACAGCTAAAACCGGCACAACAGGCGACACACCACCTAAATGCAACCGGTAACGTATCCTGAAACGACCGGCGACGACGTATCTCACGCTGTCCACTCGGCGCCGAAGAAGTAGGCTACGGAGAGAGAGAGAGAGAGAGAGAGAGAGAGAGAGAGAGAGAGAGAGAGAGAGAGAGAGAGAGAGAGAGAGAGAGATTCAGACGTACCCAGCCAGCCAGCCAGCGACTGCAGAGTCAGGCAGCCACAAACGCGTGGAGTCAGGTCCTCCCCCCCTGGCGATGGCCGCTCGGGGACCGTTTTCAGTTGCTCGAGCAAAAGATTTCGAAGTTCACTCTTACCCCCCGCACCCCACCAAGCCACCCCTTACTTGAGACTAATGCGTGTCGCGGGGAGAGAGAGAGAGAGAGAGAGAGAGAGAGAGAGAGAGAGAGAGAGAGAAGAGAGAGAGAGAGAGAGAGAGAGAGAGAGAGAGACTTGCATGGCGGTGTCCCGCGGGCGTACCAGGAGGAGCATCTGCATTTCCGCGTGTGGTCCGCCAGCGTTGGAGGGGAGGAGCTGTGAGGAAGGAGGGAGGGAAGGGGAGGTGGTGAGGTGGTGGGGGAGTCACTCTTGCTTACGCATGACGCGGGGAAGGGGGAAGAGGAGAGGGGAGGGGAGAGAGGCAGAGGCTCGTCGTCCCCCGGCTCGTGTACCTCAAGTCCAAATTTTAGCAATGCAGATCGGGCGCCGCGCCTTCCTGGATTCAACCATGCGGGAATTATGATGCCTTTCCCCCCCTCCCCTTAACCCTCCCTACCTGAGCTCCCGGATGTACAGTGTTCAGTGACGTCTGTCGTTCCCCCGCTTCCGTAGTTCTGATTTATCTTACAGCGTCAGTTCGGACCGTGGGGGACACACACACACACACACACACACACACACACATCCGCACATCTTGTACGTTCGAGGTGCCGGCCGCACTGAAAGGGGGAATGTTGGCATATGGCAGCGTTCTGGTCTAGCGAGCATATGGCAGCGTTCTGGTCTAGCGAGCATATGGCAGCGTTCTGGTCTAGCGAGCATAAGACCACTTTGAGAACGGGAGGTTCACCTCTGCCTCTGGCGTTCTGAGTGAAGGTCCGGAACATCTACATCTACGTACGTAAGCAAGTAATTAAGTTAGAACGTCAAGGTTCTTATTTATATATATATATATATATATATATATATATATATATATATATATATATATATATATATATATATATATATTCTTTTTCTTTCTTTCAAACTATTCGCCATTTCCCGCATTAGCGAGGTAGCGTTAAGAACAGAGGACTGGGCCTTTGAGGGAATACCCTCACCTGGCCCAATTCTCTGTTCCTTCTTTTGGGAAAAAAAAAAAAAAAAAAAAAAACTATTCAAACTATTCGCCATTTCCCGCGTTAGCGAGATAGCGTTAAGAACAGAGGACTGGGCCTTTTTTGGAATATCCTCACCTGGCCCCTTCTGTTCCTTCTTTTGGAAAATTAAAAAAAAAAAAAAAAAAACGAGAGGGGAGGATTTCCAGCCCCCCGCTCCCTCCCCTTTTAGTCGCCTTCTACGACACGCAGGGAATACGTGGGAAGTATTCTTAATCCCCTATCCCCAGGGATAATATATATATATATATATATATATATATATATATATATATATATATATATATATTTTTTTTTTTTTTTTTTTTTTTTTTTTTTTTTTTATACTTTGTCGCTGTCTCCCGCGTTTGCGAGGTAGCGCAAGGAAACAGACGAAAGAAATGGCCCCAACCCCCCCCCCCCATACACATGTACATACACACGTCCACACACGCAAATATACATACCTACACAGCTTTCCATGGTTTACCCCAGACGCTTCACATGCCTTGATTCAATCCACTGACAGCACGTCAACCCCTGTATACCACATGACTCCAATTCACTCTATTCCTTGCCCTCCTTTCACCCTCCTGCATGTTCAGGCCCCGATCACACAAAATCTTTTTCACTCCATCTTTCCACCTCCAATTTGGTCTCCCTCTTCTCCTCGTTCCCTCCACCTCCGACACATATATCCTCTTGGTCAATCTCTCCTCACTCATTCTCTCCATGTGCCCAAACCATTTCAAAACACCCTCTTCTGCTCTCTCAACCACGCTCTTTTTATTTCCACACATCTCTCTTACCCTTACGTTACTTACTCGATCAAACCACCTCACACCACACATTGTCCTCAAACATCTCATTTCCAGCACATCCATCCTCCTGCGCACATCTCTATCCATAGCCCACGCCTCGCAACCATACAACATTGTTGGAACCACTATTCCCTCAAACATACCCATTTTTGCTTTCCGAGATAATGTTCTCGACTTCCACACATTTTTCAAGGCTCCCAAAATTTTCGCCCCCTCCCCCACCCTATGATCCACTTCCGCTTCCATGGTTCCATCCGCTGACAGATCCACTCCCAGATATCTAAAACACTTCACTTCCTCCAGTTTTTCCCCATTCAAACTCACCTCCCAATTGACTTGACCCTCACCCCTACTGTACCTAATAACCTTGCTCTTATTCACATTTACTCTCAACTTTCTTCTTCCACACACTTTACCAAACTCAGTCGCCATTACGGTGTAGGTTAAACACATTTTGAGAAAATATGAGTAATGCCTCACTCACAATCATGTAATATAGAAAAAATATGAGAGTAAAGAGAGTGTCAAGACATACACTGTATCAGGGGAAGTGATAGTTAACTTGTACATAAGAATCTTTTTCTTATTATAATTTGTCGCCGTCTCCCACGTTAGGAGGTAGCGCAAGGAAGCACACGAGGAATGGCCAAACCCACCCACATACACATGTATATGTATATGTAAACGTTTTATTATATAAATGCATCCCAGACGACAGGGGGTTTAATATCATAGAAAAACTATAGACCGATCACCTGTGTGTCCCGAACTCTGTTATTGGTACGAACAGCTGGTGCATCTTGACCTGTCATCACCTGCTTGTACAGTAGTCTGGTTCGTGACCACAGCAAGGTGGGCACCTGCGAGGCAACCTGGGGTGGGGTCATCTGCTGGTACGTATAATTATCACAGATGACACTTCCTGCTGATGGTGAACTGACATAACTACGACATCACAGACTCTCTCTCTCTCTCTCTCTCTCTCTCTCTCTCTCTCTCTCTCTCTCTCTCTCTCTCTCTCTCTCTCGTACTCCGGGAAAACGACGAGGCTTTTGGCATCACGTCATCTTGTGCGGTGATCTTACATAACGGGTTCTCGGGTGGCCTCCTCACCCCTGGCGTATTATCCGAGTCATGAACGTGAACAAGCCTGGGAGGTCGGGGAGACTACCATACTGCACGTAAAGTTATTAAGGATAACTGGTTACAACTGCTTTACTGGTTAGTAATGGTCTTGTGGATTATCATTATAATCGTCAAATTGTAATAATAATAATAATAATGATTAAGATAATAATAACTATTAATAACATCAATAATAATAATAATAATAATAATAATAATAATAATAATAATAATAATAAAAATAATAACAATAATAATAATAATAATAACAACAATATCAATCAATAATAATAGTAATTATAATGATTAATAATAATAATAATCCATTCTGTACTCAGTCTCTCCTGGTACTTCCTCACACAGGTCTCCTTCCCAAGCTCACTTACTCTCACCACCCTCTTCACCCCAACATTCGCTCTTCTTTTCTGAAAACCCATACAAATCTTCACCTTAGCCTCCACAAGATAATGATCAGACATCCCTCCAGTTGCACCTCTCAGCACATTAACATCCAAAAGTCTCTCTTTCGCACGCCTGTCAGTTAACACGTAATCCAATAACGCTCTCTGGCCATCTCTCCTACTTACATAAGTATACTTATGTATATCTCGCTTTTTAAACTAGGTATTCCCAATCATCAGTCCTTTTTCAGCACATAAATCTACAAGCTCTTCACCATTTCCATTTACAACACTGAACACCCCATGTATACCAATTATTCCCTCAACTGCCACATTACTCACCTTTGCATTCAAATCACCCATCACTATAACCCGGTCTCGTGCATCAAAACCACTAACACACTCATTCAGCTGCTCCCAAAACACTTGCCTCTCATGATCTTTCTTCTCATGCCCAGGTGCATATGCACCAATAATCACCCACCTCTCTCCATCAACTTTCAGTTTTACCCATATTAATCGAGAATTTACTTTTACATTCTATCACATACTCCCACAACTCCTGTTTCAGGAGTATTGCTACTCCTTCCCTTGCTCTTGTCCTCTCACTAACCCCTGACTTTACTCCCCAGACATTCCCAAACCACTATTCCCCTTTACCCTTGAGCTTCGTTTCACTCAGAGCCAAAACATCCAGGTTCCTTTCCTCAAACATACTACCTATCTCTCCTTTTTTCACATCTTGGTTACAGAGTACAGAATCTGAGTACAGAATGGAAAAAGGTGAGAACAATGGAAGTAAGGGGAGTGGGGGAGGAATGGGATGTATTTAGGGAATCAGTGATGGATTGCGCAAAAGATGCTTGTGGCATGAGAAGAGTGGGAGGTGGGTTGATTAGAAAGGGTAGTGAGTGGTGGGATGAAGAAGTAAGAGTACTAGTGAAAGAGAAGAGAGAGGCATTTGGACGATTTTTGCAGGGAAAAAATGCAATTGAGTGGGAGATGTGTAAAAGAAAGAGACAGGAGGTCAAGAGAAAGGTGCAAGAGGTGAAAAAAAGGGCAAATGAGAGTTGGGGTGAGAGAGTATCATTAAATTTTAGGGAGAATAAAAAGATGTTCTGGAAGGAGGTAAATAAAGTGCGTAAGACAAGGGAGCAAATGGGAACTTCAGTGAAGGGCGCAAATGGGGAGGTGATAACAAGTAGTGGTGATGTGAGAAGGAGATGGAGTGAGTATTTTGAAGGTTTGTTGAATGTGTTTGATGATAGAGTGGCAGATATAGGGTGTTTTGGTCGAGGTGGTGTGCAAAGTGAGAGGGTTAGGGAAAATGATTTGGTAAACAGAGAAGAGGTAGTGAAAGCTTTGCGGAAGATGAAAGCCGGCAAGGCAGCAGATTTGGATGGTATTGCAGTGGAATTTATTAAAAAAGGGGGTGACTGTATTGTTGACTGGTTGGTAAGGTTATTTAATGTTTGTATGACTCATGGTGAGGTGCCTGAGGATTGGCGGAATGCGTGCATAGTGCCATTGTACAAAGGCAAAGGGGATAAGAGTGAGTGCTCAAATTACAGAGGTATAAGTTTGTTGAGTATTCCTGGTAAATTATATGGGAGGATATTGATTGAGAGGGTGAAGGCATGTACAGAGCATCAGATTGGGGAAGAACAGTGTGGTTTCAGAAGTGGTAGAGGATGTGTGGATCAGGTGTTTGCTTTGAAGAATGTATGTGAGAAATACTTAGAAAAGCAAATGGATCTGTATGTAGCATTTATGGATCTGGAGAAGGCATATGATAGAGTTGATAGAGATGCTCTGTGGAAGGTATTAAGAATATATGGTGTGGGAGGAAAGTTGTTAGAAGCAGTGAAAAGTTTTTATCGAGGATGTAAGGCATGTGTACGTGTAGGAAGAGAGGAAAGTGATTGGTTCTCAGTGAATGTAGGTTTGCGGCAGGGGTGTGTGATGTCTCCATGGTTGTTTAATTTGTTTATGGATGGGGTTGTTAGGGAGGTAAATGCAAGAGTTTTGGAAAGAGGGGCAAGTATGAAGTCTGTTGGGGATGAGAGAGCTTGGGAAGTGAGTCAGTTGTTGTTCGCTGATGATACAGCGCTGGTGGCTGATTCATGTGAGAAACTGCAGAAGCTGGTGACTGAGTTTGGTAAAGTGTGTGGAAGAAGAAAGTTAAGAGTAAATGTGAATAAGAGCAAGGTTATTAGGTACAGTAGGGTTGAGGGTCAAGTCAATTGGGAGGTGAGTTTGAATGGAGAAAAACTGGAGGAAGTGAAGTGTTTTAGATATCTGGGAGTGGATCTGTCAGCGGATGGAACCATGGAAGCGGAAGTGGATCATAGGGTGGGGGAGGGGGCGAAAATTCTGGGAGCCTTGAAGAATGTGTGGAAGTCGAGAACATTATCTCGGAAAGCAAAAATGGGTATGTTTGAAGGAATAGTGGTTCCAACAATGTTGTATGGTTGCGAGGCGTGGGCTATGGATAGAGTTGTGCGCAGGAGGTTGGATGTGCTGGAAATGAGATGTTTGAGGACAATGTGTGGTGTGAGGTGGTTTGATCGAGTGAGTAACGTAAGGGTAAGAGAGATGTGTGGAAATAAAAAGAGCGTGGTTGAGAGAGCAGAAGAGGGTGTTTTGAAGTGGTTTGGGCACATGGAGAGAATGAGTGAGGAAAGATTGACCAAGAGGATATATGTGTCGGAGGTGGAGGGAACGAGGAGAAGAGGGAGACCAAATTGGAGGTGGAAAGATGGAGTGAAAAAGATTTTGTGTGATCGGGGCCTGAACATGCAGGAGGGTGAAAGGAGGGCAAGGAATAGAGTGAATTGGAGCGATGTGGTATACCGGGGTTGACGTGCTGTTAGTGGATTGAATCAAGGCATGTGAAGCGTCTGGGGTAAACCATGGAAAGCTGTGTAGGTATGTATATTTGCGTGTGTGGAGGTATGTATATACATGTGTATGGGGGGGGGGGGGTTGGGACATTTCTTTCGTCTGTTTCCTTGCGCTACCTCGCAAACGCGGGAGACAGCGACAAAGTATAAAAAAAAAAAAAAAAAAAAAAAATAATAATAATAATAATAATAATGATAATAATAATAATAATAATAATAATAATAATAATAATAATAATATTAATAATGACATTATCATTATTACGTTCTTACTTATGTATGATACAGGATCCCAGCGTCTACAAGCATGTTAAGTTATCAACAATACCACATGCATGACACGCCTCACACAACCTGACACTGGAACACACCAAACCTTCGTGAGGTGGAGAACCGTGTCTGAACCTCCGGTCGTCATCTTAGTCAATCAACCGTACCATTCCTTCACAACCGTCTCCTGCCTGATGACGGAAGACTTCGAGAGTTACAACGCCGACCTCTTATAAGCGACGCATGAGAGAGAGAGAGAGAGAGAGAGAGAGAGAGAGAGAGAGAGAGAGAGAGAGAGAGAGAGAGAGAGAGAGAGAGAGAGAGAGAGATTGGGTCGTAAACTGAAGGTATATCGCACGCTCCTCAAGGGCAACACGAGGAGAGAGAGAGAGAGAGAGAGAGAGAGAGAGAGAGAGAGAGAGAGAGAGAGAGAGAGAGAGAGAGAGAGAGAGAGAGAGAGAGAGAGAGAATCAGTGACGCAACACACACGAAAAACAGACACACTGCGGTTCAAAAATTCACATCATCCAAGGCCTCAAGTGCTTCTGATCCACTTGAAATTCAAGAGGATTCAGACGACGCTCAGGAGGCGGGTGAATGAGTGAAACAGCCGTGTGAATCAGTGTTCGGAGAGCCAACACAGTCTCAGGCACGGAGGCAACCCCGTGCTGCACTTGGCTTACCTCTCCACCGAACACCCACGGGGTTGAGAGAGGGTCTACTGACAGCGTGGTCACGCAGTCTGCTCCACGATCAGACTGCTGGTGTGTGCTCTCCTCATACAACATGCAAAACTTCATTACCCACGAGACGACACACACCCTCCCTGGAGAGAGAGAGAGAGAGAGAGAGAGAGAGAGAGAGAGAGAGAGAGAGAGAGAGAGAGAGAGAGAGGGGGGGGGGGGAGAGCCTGGATCCTGGCGCAACACATCCCAAGAGGTTGGAAACTGTCTCACACTTCCTAACTTCCTTAAGCACGAAGCAAAACGCTGTGCCAAAATTCTACCCACTAACACCACCGTAGAGTAATAAAAACCCACTTTCTTTATCTTTTTTATTTTGAGACACAGAGATAGACAGACATACAGATAGACAGACAGACAGACAGACAGACAGATAGATAGATAGATAGATAGATAGATAGATAGATAGAGAGAGAGAGAGAGAGAGAGAGAGAGAGAGAGAGAGAGAGAGAGAGAGAGAGAGAGTCGCAAGGTGTAAACTGGCCGACTTCACCGAGTCCATCAACTTACACGCAGCCTCGTGCAACATATGGTCTAAGAGAGTGGGAGGATCACGCGCCCCCTCCCTCACAGGAGCTTCACCACCACGAGATGAGATCCCAGACGATGGAGGATGAACGTACACAACACTGACGTGAGACACACACACACACACACTCCACAGAGGCTTCTGCAAAAACCTGTGGCCACGTTGTCGCAACGGGGGAATATCATCATGGAGCGGCAATACGAGGTCCACCTGGGACGCTGGATACACAAACCTCTTCAGAAACAGATCATGAAACTTCGGTATTGATAAATCTGGCGGCTTTACCCTGATGGAAAGTTCCGTCTCCACACACAACTTGTTCCCAGACCTTTCAGTTTTCCGAACACAAACGTGGTGCACACACACACACACACACACACACACACACACACACAGACACACACACACACACACGAGCTATATAACCTGGGAGGCTGGCTACCATCACCCGCATGTAACACCAGCATAAATATGAGAATCTCATCTGCCAGAAACGCTGGGTGACTGGAAACACAGCTGTTTCAAATCTTGCAGTTCGCCCTCTAAGAACATCATGAAATTCAATGTAAGATAAGTTCCATTTGCCTCTCAACTGTGGAAATCTAGACATATAAATTCGAACACGATGCTTCATTATACAAACACTTTCAGCTTAGAGGAAGAAGATGAAAATCAAAAGAGCAGCCACCACACCTGTTGTTGATCTCACCTTCAGGTAAGACAAGAGAGCAAATGGTGCCTCTTCAATGATGATGGTAGGCTGGATCTTGTGATCCTTCAAGATGAGACAAGCGACGCCTGTGATGACACTAGTGTAATAATTCATACTCTCCAGACCAGTGCACGGGTGTGTGCCGACACCAACCTACCACGGCGGACGAAACTCTTGAGCTAGAGAATATATAAGAGAGCTTCCAGAGGCTGAGGTGGCTCGGTTCCAGAGGCCGAGGTGGCTCGGTGGAAAATCAGAAAGACTGGGAGAAACCGGAGCTATTTAGGGTATTCTCTGGAGCGCATCTGGGAAAGACGTGTCGTAATTCACGCATGGAAAAATCCTGCGAGACACGGTCGCCAGTGTTATCCACACTACTCACTCCCTAACAACATGAAAGGTATCGATCACTCTGCATGATAATACCTATCACATTAACACTCACTGTACGGAGTTAACATATTAAAGTCCTTGGTATGTCCTTGGTATTAGCAATTAAGATAGAACTTTAATGTGTCCCCAGGCAATATCAACTCCCATCCTAGCATTAACCAAATCATTATGAAAGAAATGACAAAACACGAAAACATTAAAAGAAAACAAAGTTGTTCAAGGCACGCCCAGCTACCCAGGTCAAGCCCGCCACGTGACCCTCCTTAATCACTCTCCCTTACAATGGTTACTACCAATGGTTGGTCTGCACAGATTGGTGCTGGACGGGGGAGCTCAAGTGTGATGTTGGGATTTACAGAACTTTGTTAAGTACTGGCACCTGATGATGCGGTGGATTGCCTCCACGAAACATGTCGTGCCACATGCATAAAAAAAATAATTACACGTTAAATGAAATTGTATCAACTACTGAAGTGCGATTTCACCATATACATATATATATATATATATATATATATATATATATATATATATATATATATATATATATACACACACACACACACACACACACACACACACACACACGACACGAGCAACAACAGCATCGTTAACAACGGAAGTGTCGCCAACCATACCGTTAGCTACGAGTGCGTCCTCAAAAGCGACGGAATCAAGATCAGTAGCGTCGGCGACGGAAGCGTCATCGCTAGTGACGTCAGCAACAGAGGCAGCGTCAACAGTCGCGTCAGCAACAAATAATAAACAATGCCGTTTTCAACAGAAGCCTCAGCAACAAGCGTATGAAACAGCAGCCTCAGCAACGGAACCACCAAACAGTGGCCTTACTTCAGCAACAGAGGCATCCTCAACAGAAGCGTCATCAACAGAAGTACCATCAACAGTAAGGCCAGCGTCACGAACAGAAGCGTCTGCAACACAGACGAACCCCCTAGCATGAGGTGACTCCCTCATCATCTCTATATTCCAGTGAATGACCGATCCATCATATGGACCTGACGACCACCTCACACCACTACCATCACCACCTTCCCTCTGGCCCACCTGCTGTTACGGAAAACAGGCGACCCAGCCTACCGGCCCTCAACACCTGACACCACTGAGCATGACCCACTTATACCATCCACAACACAAGGGGCTCGACTGACTCAGAGCAGAGTGGGTGCCCTCCCAACACACCTGCTCCCCCCTCGCCTCACTCCTTAACCTGTAGCCTCCTCCAGCCATCACAAGCATGTCTGAATAGAAACCATACCCGAGCGCTCTCCCCTCCGCCACAATGCCAACAGAAGACAATCAATTGTGGCAGCAGTCCTCGCCTGGTCTGACCCGGCCACTCCTACAGTCTTCCGTTTGCCTAGGCGGCAGACTGATCTCTCTAGGTCATGGCTATGGCAGGGCTGTCTGTTAGTGACGTCCCTCGAAATCAGACATGAGAGAAACCTGTGATCAATTCTGCTCCAGCTTCTGTTCTTACCTGGGAAGTGGTTATGGGGGGGGAGGGACACTATCGTAAAGGCATAATTTCTATGGCCCTGTGTGTCTCGTTCTCCCTACCACTGAAGTATCCTTTATCATTACACCCTCAACTCTTTAACTTGTAGAGGAGTGTTGAGGTCCTGCTGGCCAAATGATCGCTCAGTCACATTTTCAACCTTGGACGTAGACATGCGATGTTTTGACTGATTCTCATAATATCATCGGGAGCCAAGAGATTATAATGGGACGGATTTGGATATTCAGCAGAGAAAGAAACTGTAATTCTAAGAGAACGAATCCAATCATCGACGGCCAGGGTACACTTCCTAAAGACGTGTTCCCCTGAGTTGATATGCGTGAGCCTGGGCGATACAGGGTGATGTGTGGCGCCACTAACGGCTGTCAGGCGGCGCCGCACGCTGTTACGTTTTTAGGTCACGCGTCGGGTCAGAGGTCAAACATTCATACGTTAGGTTCGTACCCTCATGTCAAGGGGCAGTACCATTGTGTCCAAGGGCCTTACCGTTGTGCTCAAGGGCCTTACCGTTGTGCTCAAGGGCCTTACCGTTGTGCTCAGGGGCTTTACCGTAGTGCCCAAAGGCAGAAACATCATGGTCGAGGATCGTCGTATCCTTCTACTCAAAATCAGTACCGTCACGTCCATGGGCCGTACAGTCGTGCTCAAAGACCTTACCGTAACGCTCAAAGAGGTTGCCCAGCCGTTCGTCTCACCGTGCAGCCATAACACAACTTCGCAGCCAAGTTGTCTGGCCACCGCTGGGCGATGGGATGGACTGAGGTCTCCAGAGTCGCGCCAGGAGCCGGGGTCCAGCTGCATGCTGGAACTTCGCCTCATTATCATCATCATCATCATCATCATCATCATCATCTGCTGCTGCTGCTGCTGCACCATCATTGCTCTTGGCGTTCGACATCACACCACAAGTAGTTCTCAGACTGCGGTACGGCTCAATGAGCTTATAATGTGATTTCCCTCCAACACGTGCCTACTCTGCTGGTGGGTGGAGGACGACGGTGATGGTGGGGAAGCTGCTGCCGTGTGTAATGCCGCCGCAATCAACAGCTTAATGGCGGTGTTAAAAAAAAAAAAAAGCTTGAGCTTAATTTTGACGACAGCATTGCAGGTGTGTATTGCTCAGGTAATCGGCTACACGGCAGACGTAACCAAACAAACCAGCGACTCAAGAATAATCATCCTAGGCTAACATACTCATTACAAAGTTATCAACGTCATTAAGAACTGGAGCAGATGATACCATAATAACCGAGGAACATCATCTGCAGGAACTACCA